>NW_027313254.1:0-22873 GCF_040954645.1 Diabrotica undecimpunctata | reverse complement strand
CGCGCTATCTCAGAGTAGGGAACTTGGAAATCTCCTGTTAATGGAACAATTAACCAAATAGATCATATAATCATAGATGCAAGACACTGTTCTAACTTATTAGATGTTAGGTCTTTTAGAGAGCAAACATAGATAGTTTCTATTTAATTAAACCACGATTTAAAGAGAGAATATCCAATTTAAAAAAAGGAGATCGGGAGAAGGAGAGAAAAAATCAATGTCAATAAACCAAAAGATCCCGACATTGACAATGTATACAGACAGCAAATAGAAGATCAAATAAGGACAAAACACTTAGAAGAAGAAAAAGACATTAACCAAGACGCAAATTGTACACGGAGAAAAAAAGAAGAGTATAGACGTCCTTAGAAGAGAGGAAAAATGTATCCATCGACGTAACAAGAGGGAATATGAACAGAAACGGTCCTCAATGAGATACAAAGTTTATTCGATAGAAATGAAACGAGGAAATACTATAAATCTTTTAATATTAGCCGTCGAGAATTTAAACCATGATTAAAAAATTTGTAAAGAAACTAACGGTGACTACATGATAAAAACTCAGTTCTTAACAGATGGGCACAACATTTCAGCGAACATCTAAATATAAATGATATTGAAGGAGGTTACAACATAGAAAAATCAACAAAATATACATCAACTACACAGTGAAAAACCCAACAATAGAAGAAGTGTCAAATGCCATCCTAAATCTCAAAGACAATAAAGCCCCAGGAATCGATGAAATCTGAAAAAAGGTGGTGATCAACTTTTTGAAGCAATCCATAAACTAATAGTACTTATATGGCAGAATGAATTGGTACCAGAAGAACGGCTAAAGGGAATAATATGAAATATATGGTATATATTTATTGCATAAAAAGGGTGATCAACTGGAGTGTAAGAACTAAAGAGGCATTACTCTGTTAGCATCGGCGTATAAAATCTTCGGTAATGTATTATTTGAAAGACTTAAAAACAAATTCAAGCACATAGTTACCTACTACGCCCACCTAAGTTAGTGAAGTTGACCCAATAATGCAAAAACGTAAGCTCATGCGTTAGAATTGAAGCAGAAAACTCTACGTTCTTTGACATTAATAATAGTCTAAGACAGAGGAATGCGCTGGCATGTCTCCTCTTTAACATTGCCTTGGAAAAGGCAATCAGACAATTAAATATTAGAATGAATGGAACTAATTTTAATAGATCGACGTAAATTCTCGCATTCGCTAACGATATAGTTATGGTGAGCAGAAGTATGAGAGACATGGTGCAGTGTTTTAGGCGGACGCGGCAAGATAATTAGGACTTGTGGTAAACGACGAAAAAAACCAAATATATGTTGGTTTCTAATAACCCCCGAAATATCCAACAGAGAATTCAAATTAACAACCATACCTTTGAGCAAGTGAAAGAATTCACATATCTTGGATCGCTACTAAAACGCAAGAAACACGACAAGAGATGAAATAAAAAAGACGCATAGCAATAGCAAAACTGAACGATTTTACGGTCTCTTGAAAAATCTAAAAAAATAAAAATATGAATCGAGCAGTAAAGCTCAATATATACAAAACCTTAATAAGACCGGTTTTGATATATGGTGCTGAAACGTAGACCTTATCTCAAAATGATAAAAGACTTCTTGGTATTTTTCGAGAGAAAAATTCTTAGAAAGATTTTTGGGGATGTAAATTAAAATGAGCTATAGCGTCGAAGATACAACTTTGAACTATATCAGTTATACACCGATCCATCCATATATTCCGACTTAGATGGGCTGGATGCATTGCTAGGATGTCAGATCACGAATATACGAAAAGATTAACATTTTCAAAACCAGGGGGACACAAGAAGCAGAGGACGACCACGAAGGAGATGGATTGATAATGTGGAAGAAGACCTATAGATACTAAGGGCTAGAAGATGGAGGGAAGCTGCCAGGAATCGACAGAAGTGGCAACTTCTTTGTGAGCATACCAAGATCCACAACGAATTGTCGAGCCACTTATGCTGATGATGATTTATTTTCCTTTTTGAAGAGAGGTATTAGGATGCTTGATCTCCATTCTTGAGGAATTCTGTTTTATTCTATTATTTTTTGGATTAGTTTTTAATAGTTGTTTGTTTCAGATCTGCTTCTCCGTACTTTAGGAGTTTGTTTATCCTCTTCTGGTAATTTTCTATATATAAAAGTAATGCGTGACTTTTTTATTAATCAAACTAATTGACTCTAACAAAAGTAGTCTATATTAAAAATATTTTCACACTGACTTTTAAAAAGTCGGTCACCTCTGGGAGAGGGGGGGCATATGTTAAGGCAAAAAAGACATATAAGACTCCAGAAAGGTCGGAGTCTTCAATAATCGACAAAAAATCAAAATATAGTGCAGAAGGTGATGAAATAATTAACAAGGGCGCCTCGGTCCAATAATATTGAAACCCTAGGAATATAAGAAAAATCTTTCTACAATAAAACTTACCGCATGAAAGGCGCGTTTTTAACCACAAAATCTGTAAAATTTTATTATTTGGTGTCAGCGGCTATCGCAAAAACTAAGAATGAATTGAAATCTGAGCGTTTTGTGTGTTTTATACCCTATTGCCACACTGAATGGTAATATAGAAATTCTTAATAGATGCTTAAGAAAGAAATGTAGCTGAGTTTAGAGTACGCAGTTGGTTTCGCGAGAAATAGTACCTACTTTGAATATAAATACACTCAGACAAAAATTAATTATAGGAGGAATTTTGAAAATAAGACGTATTCACAGTCCACGAGGTATTAGAGGTACAGCACTATCAAAATTTTGAGGGCTAGGAAAATGAAACGCTACAATGTTATATACGCTGTCTCTTTTTTTGTACATCCTCTTTCTTTTCTTTTGTTTTAATTACAAATTCACTTAGTTGCATTTCTTTTAGTTTGTATATCAGTGTAAGTCTTTTCTTCAGATCTTTCTCATATATGTCCCCATTTTTGTGTCATCTCTATAAATATAGGAAATCGTTGTGTGCATATTAATTTTTTTCCTCTCTTGTCTGGTATTAATAGTTAGATTCATCATCATTGCTACAGCTCTATAAAAGAGCCTCGACCTTCCCAAGTCTATTACGCCAGTCAGTTCTATCCATTGCAACTGTTGCCAGTTTGCTGCGCCTATTTGTCTACCATCCTCATCTACACCATCCCTCCATCTGAGTTTTGGTCTACCCCTACTTCTACTTCCCACAGGTTGTGACATAAGGCTTCTTCTAGGAGGGTTGTTGTGCTGTGATCTTGCCAGATGTCCTGCCCATCTTAGTCTTCCTATTTTTATAAAGGATACTACGTCTTTACCACCAAATATATGTTTTATATCTGTGATATATCTCGTAGTTGTACCTCCTTCTCCAAACACCATTTTCACAGATGCCACCAAATATTCTTCTCAGGATCCTTCGTTTCAAATATAAGCAGGAGATTTTCATCTGCCTTGGAAATGGTCCATGTCTCCGACCCATATGTCAACACTGGTTGTATAAGGGTTTTGTATATGGTTATTTTTGTTTTTTTGGCTTAAGTTTCTGCTTTTTTATATGTCTACTCAGTCCAAAATAGCATTTGTTTGCGAAGATTATTCTTCGCTTGATTTCTCGTCCGTCATGACGTTCTCCTTGGTGATCAGGGAGCCTAAGTATGTGAATTTGTCCCACCACTTCAAAGGTAGAATTATCAACCGTGAATTGGTGGCCGATGTTTTCTGGCTCTATTATTGGGTGTTGATGCCATTATCTTCGTTTTATTTTTCATTTACTTGCAGGTCCATATTTTTTAAGGCGTTTGACAAGGTGGTATACATTTCTTTTAGCTTGCGTGTTGTGTGGGCAACTAGATCAACATCATCTGAATATGCCAAAATTTGGGATGATTTATTAAAAATGTTTCCTCTGCTGTCTATTTGGGCATCCCTGACCGCCTTTTTCCAAAGCTATGTTGAAAAGGAGACACGCCAGCGCATCTCCCCGTCGCAGCCCAACATGCGTTTTCAAATGCCTGTGATTGTTCGCCCTGTATTTCGACTTTGCAAAACAACTTTACGCATTGTAGCCTTAACCAATCTTATCAGTCTATCGGGGATGTGGAATTCATCCATGGCTTCATACAATTTATTTCTTAGGACACTATCATAGGCCGATTTAAAATCTACGAAAAGATGGTATGTGTCGATATTGAATTCATTGGTTTTTTCCAGTATTTGCCTTAGCACAAAGATCTGGTCTGTTGTTGATCGACCAGGCCCTAAAACCACTTTGATATTCGCCAAGAAGCTCCTCTGAATATTCACTCAGGCGACCATATAAAAATACTCGAAAATATTTTGTATGCTGTATTAAGGAGGGTTATTCCCCTATAGTTTTCTACATTCTAATTCATCGCCCTTTTTGTGTAGCGGGCAAACGATCCCAATACACCACTCTTCTGGGATTTGTTCCTCATTCCAGGCTCTCAGTATGATTTTATATAAAATTAATAGTTAGATTGGACTTGACAAATCGATGGTCACTACCTATGTTCAATTTATTTAGAGTGGTTATATCAGATATATATGTTTTTTTATTGGATATCATATAATCGATCTCGTCTTTTATTTTCCCATCTGGACACCTCCATGTCCATGCATCTTTCATATTTAATTAATATAATGGTAATTAAATGTAGTAGTTTCCTTGTCTACACTTGTATTTTAATTTTGTAAACTGATTTATAAAATTGACTTACTACACAAAAAACACTCTTCGATACATCCATGTTTATATAAATATTTTATAAGGCATTAACCACACAATACATGACACTTCTGTGACATCAACTTTTTGTGCTTGCTTCTTAAACTGTAGTTGACACTACATGTCTAAAATATACATTCTTTGTGACGGATAAAACGGTAGAAGCTTCTAAGTCGAATTGAATTCAGCTGGAAGCAAACACGATAAAAATTAATATTGATGTTATTGGGTCAATATTTGCATTTTATTTTTTAAAAGGGTTTTCACTTGGCGACACTGTTTAAGCCAGTAATATTACAACATTTTTATTAAGCGGGATAATCTACTTGAATTAATATAGGATTTATTTTTCTTGATTTGATTAACGTCGCCACAGAGTGTAGTATTTTACATAAAAAGCTGGCCAAAAATGGAAATCTCGAAAACTAGCATTTCGTGCTGACTCTTTTGTAAGACTCTGTATGTGACGCCATATGTGACTTTATGTGGAACTACAACTACCCCAAATAGCCTAACCGGTCAAATTTTACTTCGTTAACCCACTTCGTTAACCCTTTTTGGCTGCGTTTAGTTGTGAGATTTTACTACACTTTTTTTGTATGATTTGCAATTTTTTTTTTGATATTTCAAGTGATTTTTTGAGAAAAGGGGCAGTTATGGATATGTCTGAGAAAGGTAAGTACTTAGTATTAAACCATTTTTTTAATTTAAAACTTGAAATTTAATATTAAATAACAAATTCATACATCAGCTTATACTATTCATAGTACTTTTCGTTTTTTACTTTATCTTGTAAAAACTTGTGAAAACTTTGAAAAAAAACTGTTTATGAAAGTATACAGTGATGAGTGTCTTACCACCTAGCTTTTTTAACCTCTTCAGGGACGAATTAATTCTTTGAATAATAAAAAGTCCAATATTTTTCTATATTTTAATTATTAACATCCGGATACATGAAAAAATTGCAAAAAAAAATATTGTCAAATTTGACATTGTAAAAAGTCAAAAATGAAAACGTACACATATGTTGCCAATGGGCGGATGATCTATTGATGAAACGATTCCATGCACTCTGGGCACACACTTTCCTGACACTGCTTGCATCTATATCTTGTTCTGCGTTTGCAATTTCTGTCATGACATCTTGGTGGATTTTTGTAGTCCATTTTTCATTGAATAATGTCCCAATCCATTCAAGCGAACTTCAGGTGCAACTTTTGTCCACGTCGTTTTCTTTTTTGGAGCAGAATTTTCGGATGAGGGTCTTCCTCGTTTTCTTGCATTTCCATTTAACTCAATTAAAGTTGAAGCAATAGATGCTTTAAAATTCTAGTAAAGATATTTTTGACGATTTGGCTTCTCTGAACAACAACCAAGCATTTATAATTGCAACATTCATGAAATGAAATACAATTCTCAGATAGAACTTCTTGTTTTTTGATGGCATGTGGATAATGAGCAATCATTCTATCTGATAAATCTACGCCACCCATGAACCGATTGTACTGAATAATAGCATGTGGCCTTTGAACCTCAATGTAAGTCTTTGTTTTTCCTATCCCATCTTCTTACAGTATCTTGAGGATCCTTACCAGCGAAAGATGAAATCATATGAACAAGGTTATTGTCTGCCCATCGTAGCACTGTAATGTTGTTTTTCAGATGTTGTCACGGAACATGAACCTCTACCTTTTTTCTTAATAATCTTACCATCCGTCAGTTTTTTCGCTAGCTTTGTGTATTCTGTTAGCTCTGACAGTTCCTACTACATGTATATCTGCATCTTTTAGGTAGATGACTAATGGTATAGAAGTGAATAGATTATCCAAAAATATTTTGTGATTGAGACCTTCTAATCCTGAACACAGCTTCACAACTGTATCACCAATGATACCCAATTCTGATTTATTTTGATTTTTTGAGGACTGGTACATCTCAAATTTTGATACATAGCCATTTGCTGAAGCTCGTACCCATACTTTAAATCCCCATTTCTTGGGTTTAGATTTAATATACTGCTTATTTCTACTTCTTCCTTTGAATGGAATTATCATCTCATCAATAGCTATATACTCAGTTCGTGTTGCAGCATCAGCAAATGTTCTACTCAGTAAATCAAGAAAAGGTCGTACTTTTATAAATGCGTCATCATTATTCTCAGAAATTTCATCGTTATTGTTGAAGTGTAAATATCTTTTTATCTCTTCATATCTTTTTTAGGGACATAGTGTTAGCAATTTGATAAAAAACTCAGACCTGGAAACTCTGAGATAGCGCGTTATGTATGTCATCATGATGTTGATAGCAAAAAATTGTTTCATTTCAGCAATGCTAACCGAAAATGAATGTTTTCCAGATTGAAGCGCATAACGAATTGTTTCTGTAGTAATTAGCTCGAAAATTTCATCAGGAAATAGTTTCACAAAGAAGGAATATGGCGTATCGCCATTTATATTGACTTGATAGTTACCTCGAAAAATTGGTGGATTGTTTATAAAGGCATTATCCTTTTCTGAATACCAGATTTCGGAACTCTGTATTGGTACAGGAGGCTCAGATGACAATGCTGAATCGGTTGCCCTCTTCTTACTGTATTTTTGTTGTCTGTATCTCAAAGCCAGAGGAATGTCATCATAGTCACTATCAGTATCAGAGCTACCATTTGATTCGGAAAGTTCTTCCATGGTATCTCTGTTATTTGGCAATTCCAATAAGGAATCCAATTCTTCTTCTGATTGGCCATCATTCTCAATTTCAATTTCCTCCAAATCTGAATTGTTTGGATTTTGCACAGAACTTAGAATGGTTACTTTCTCTGTTTTTCTGCTATAAAATGATGATGTAGGTATCTCTCTAAACATGGTGCCTTATTCTAAAATGAAAATAAAAACAAAATTATTTTGACATTTCTGCACCACGTACACAAATGTGTACGGTTATTTTCACGTAATTTACTCAAGACACCAAAATAATATATTTGATTTTATTGTACGATCTTGTATATTAGATATGTATTCTGTACTCACCAATTTTTGTTGCACAAAATTATGTCAAATTGAAAAAATACAGTGCCTGGACTTCTTCTCATAACCTCAAAACACCGTCAAGGAGACACGTGAATATAAAAATATGACGAGATACAAAAGTCAAGCGATTTTGATCTCTATTTCGCTGTAACTTTAGAGGGGGGATTGTAGACGTCCACAACGGTTGCCGTTACGTAAATGAGAACCACGTTTAAAGTATTATTACAATATTTTAAACGAAACGTACACAATAAAAAGAGATGAAACTCGTAGAGGTGGGAAATAATCGGTAGAAACCTATAATTTACATTACATTACCACTATCGATAGTCTCACACCTTAAGACGTTAGCTTCGAGCTAAATCACCTCGGTCATAATTATTATGTGTAACGTCGTTTGTGTGACGTATTTCCATTTTTAATTAGGCATAAAGTAAAAACTGATTGACCACAATAAAGCAAAAATGTGAATAAAATAATTTAATTAATAGTGATTATTTAATCTAAAGTTTTAAATTATTAACCAAGAATAATTTCTACTGTGATTTGAGGAGTTTTATACACTCTTGTCACAGAATAATTATCAATCCTTCGTGGCTTAGTGGTAAGAATTCGACACTGCGACACAGACGTCGCAGACGATTGGAGTTCAAAACCCACATTGTGGTTTTCTTTTTTTTTTAATAATTTGAAATTATGCAGGGATCGTTTTGCTTTGAATCACTAAACATTTATGTCACTCGTTGCTAGTATTAGAAGTGTTTAAAGTTAAACATAAATATCTTATTGAAAAAAGAAAAAAGTAAAATTCTTCAAAATTAAAAGAACGTTTAAAGAATGTTTAAATAAGTAAAAATTCTACAAAAATAAACTGTACAGAGGACAGAGAACTGTAAATGTACCTGTATAGAGGAATTGATATTAACACTGAGATTCACCGGATTATTTTGCATTCACAACTGAAGACTGTAAAACTGGAATTGAATTTGAATTATTTTGTATTTCTATTTTATAACATTGGAATAAGAATAAATTGTAAATAATGAGTTTTTCGAAAACTTGTTACCTAATATGTATAATATTTTCCATTATTTTTTGTCGTACATACAATAATTGTTTTCGGACAGAACATACTTACCTTTAGTTTATTCAAATATTCCAGTTGAGTTATTTTTATTATTAAATCAACTTAAAGATTTATAATTTAAAATCGCTACTAATTAATGTTTTTTACTATAATATATCTTAATTTATTCAATCATTTATTCTAACATCAAATATTATTAAAATAAAATATTTTTGAGATCATCCGTATAATTATGACTGAAGTAAAATAGCTACTTCTAAAAATTAGCTTTATCTCGTACTATCTCACAACTTAATCTGTCTTCTATCCTTTCCGCTATTTTGCCGGGTGGTAAGACACTCATCACTGTATACTCAAATATTTATTATGAACTAACTCTTATGCAGTATCGAGAAGTAGGGGTAACTAAAAACATTCATTTATATTAAAAGTTATATAAAAAATTTCATTAATTTTGATTCAAGTTCTAAAAGGGTGAGATTTTTAAAAAATGGTTCAGTATTGAGGAGCTATCTTCCTCTGGCATATCCACAACTGCTTCTTTCACAAAAATATTTTGAATCTTTGTAAAAAATACCAAATTTTACGAAAAAATGTAGTAAAATCTTAGTGTGGGTGCTGTAAAATGTATTTGGTAAGGGTATTTGGGGTAGTGATGGTGCCACATGAGGTCACATATAACTACCTGGTTTAGAAAAAAGAATCCGCCCGAAATGCGCTACTACAGATAAGCTAAGTTAATAAATGAAGAGGTATTACAAAATTTAAAAAAACAACCGTTCTTCTTCTTCTTTTTTCTTGTATGTAGGCTTTAAAGCTTGTTGCTTCTTCAATATTGGCCTCCTAAATTGGTTAAATTACCGCACCATCTTTTTCTTGGTCTGCCAATACTTCTTCGTCCATTTGATCACTTATCTAGTGCTATTCCTACTACCCTATCCTCTGCCATTCTACTAATGTGTTCATTCCACTCCTGTCAGGTCTTGTATCTGCCTTGTATGTTACTATAGGTCTAATTGCTGCTTTATAGATTCTTGTTATTGTGACTTGTCTTAGGTGTTTGTTCTTCCAGATTGTGTCCTTAAGAGATTCCGGCTTGCCTGCTACTTTATTATTTTCCCATCAATTTTAATTTTACATCGTAGTGGTATTTTAGATGTTGTCATACATTAGGTTTTTTCTGCTGATATCATATTGTATTTCTTGGCTGTTGTATTGAAGATGTGTGTTAATCTTTGGAGCTTGTATTCTGTCTCGGCGATTAAGTGGGCTTAACGAGTCACCTTGTCTGACTCCGCTTTGTACTGATATACACTCTGTTAGTTTTCCATTTATCTTTGCCTGTATTTGATTATGGAAGTAGATGTTTTCGATGGTTTGTATAGTATTGATTGGTATATTTCTTTTATACAGTAGGTGTAAGACGCGATCAACTTGGATGCGATCGAAAGTTTTTGCCAGGTCTATAAAACATGGATATGCTAGTTTATTGTACTCGATGGTCTTTTCTGTGACTTGTCTTAGTACAAATACGGCGTCTAAGCAGGATCTTCCGGATCTGAATCCTTGTTGTTCATCTGATAAAATTGTTAGTTTATTGATTTTGTTGGTTAGGACTTTTGAGGTAACCTTAAGAGCGGTGTTCAGTAGATTTATACCTCTATAATTGTTGGAGACTTCTTTAGAAAACAACCCGAAGTAGTGAAAATCCTAAAAATACGAAAATTGGAGTATTTGGCCCATGTCATGCGACCCCCAGAACCATATGGATTACTCCATCTTATTATTTAGGGTAAAATATGTAGAAAGAGGGATTCTGGTCGAAGAAGAACATCATTACTTCATAACCTACATGAGTAGTTTATTCAGTCTTTATCATCCCTCTTCAAAGCTTCGGTGAGTAAAATGATGATAGCTAATATGATAACCAACGTTCAGCAATGGACATCATACGGAGATATGAAGAAGAAGAAGATGTAACTAGAAGCTATATTCATAGAGATTACCGCCCTCGTTCCATTTTTTGTATGTAGCATTTGCCTTCTATCTAGTTCCTCAGCTACGTATGAAGATCTAAGAAGTCTTGTTCAACAGATAAGTCACGATTGGTCTGATAGTAGGAAAGATACGTGTCTTTTGGCATGCCGCCATGTTTAATTTTTTTACTCTGAGATAGCGCGTCTAAACCCTTTCATATGACACCTTATACGTCACGATCTAACTAGCCGTTCTACCTCCACCACAAAACGCTCAAATAATTAGCAGAATAAACGTTAGATTTTGGTAGATGCGCCCACAAAAATTAGCATGGCCGCCTCAAATTGCAGATTTTGCGGCTCTCTGGCAGCCTGTTTGTCTGCACTGTTTTCTAAATTCAATCATGGTACTTTTGTTTACGGTTTTATTTAATGCTAAAAAAAAATTGACGTCTCTCACGCATTTCTCTCAAATTACGATTATATACAAAAATAAGTTTAAATTCAGAAAAATCTGATTCAAATTTAAAAAAATTACAAACACTTTGGATACATTTTGTTGTAAATAACGTATAAAACCACGATACTGTCCAAACCTGACTGGTGCTCCCATTTGCTGATAAAAGAATTGCTTTTTCAGTACAACAGTCTTTCAAAATATTGAATATTGATACGCTTTTTGCGTCTGTTACCAAAGTTCTCCCAAAGGGAATTTTTTCTAGGAATTTTTGTTCCATAACAAAACAAACATATGTTAATAATAGTGCTGCATTGCCAGATAATGAGGTGTCCAACTGAACTGAGAAACGGTTAGTTTACAGATACGTCTTTGAACTGTGTTGTGGCTTAAAAGAATTCTATTGAGAATTTAAATTGAAATAAAGCGAGGTGTGAGACACGGGTGTATACTGTCACCAACCCTGTTTAATCTCTATTCCGAAGACGTAATGAATAGAACACTCTCTGAGCAATTCGTAGGTATTAAAATAAATGGTGTTAGATTAAACAATCTGAGATTTGTCGACGACACCGTTCTGATCGCAGAAACACTTGAAGAGCTACATACATTGGTGAATAAGATAGCAGACTGCAGCGAAGAATATGGACTATCTTTGAACATAAAGAAAACTAAATTTATGGTAATATCGAAATCAACACAAAATGTCCAAAATTTATATTTACACAATGAAATTATCGATCGAGTTAGCAAATACAAATATTTAGTCACTTTTATAAATGAAGACAACGATAGCTCAGCAGAAATCAAAATAAGAATAGAAAAAGCCAGATCCATATTCACTAAAATGAAGAGAGTGTTCTGCGGAAGAGATTTGAGCCTTGAAATGAAACTTCGCCTGATGAGATGTTACGTACTTTCTGTGCTGTTCTACGGAATGGAGTCATGGACGTTGAAAAAGATTGATACCAAAAAATTAGAGGCATTTGAACTGTGGATGTATTGCAGAATCCTGAGAATATCATGGACCGAGAGAGTCACAAATGTCGAGGTCTTGACAAGAATGAATAAAGAAAAGGAAATAACATTTACGATCAAAAAACGAAAACTGCAATACTTGGTACACATTACAAGAGGCGAAAGATATGAACTGCTTCGAATAATTATGCAAGGGAAAATAGCAGGAAAAATGTCCATAGGAAGAAGACGAAACTTCTGGCTAAAGAATCTACGGGAATGATATAGCTGTAGCAGCAACGAATTGTTTCGGTCAGCAGTTTCGAAAATACGTATACCCCTGATGATCGCCAACCTTCGGAACGAAGATGGCACTTGAAGAAGAAGAATTGAGCATATCATGTGCGGGCTGATCTAGCCCATTTTCGGAATTTATGATCTATATTAATAGAAAAATTAATTTGAAAATTGCTACAAAGCACAAAAATATCCTAACTTTGTCTGTTTAAAAATACGTAGCAATCCCGTACTTGAAATTTTTTAAGAAACATTTTGGCTAAAATATTTTCGTCCTACTTTATTTATCCCGCAGAACACAATAATTAGATCGTAAATAGAAATAAAAATTTCAACTTCGTCACAACCGTGTTTAGGTTGCTGAATAATTCAAAAATTTGAGAGACAAAAGCTATTTATTTTGTAAATCACATAGTCTTTTATTGTCAATTTAAGGCATTGGTATTCGGCATAAGGTCTCAGTCGGTAAACACTGTACTACTTTACATGCATATTATTTTGCCCTCGGCTCTGACAATTTAAACTTTGCCACTGCATGAACCAGTTTTCCACTTTTCGTTTGTCTTTTTACGCCGATATTTGAACTAACAGATCCTCCCAAAGAGGTCTAATTTTGATGGATAACTTTGGAATTTCTTTGTAATATAAAGTAAGTAAAAGGTAATTGTTTTAAAACTTTTATAAGACGTATTAAGTAATTTTTGAGGTAATATTATCTCACACCTTTTTTGTTTTGGTTCTAGAAGTACTACTATATTTATTGGGAACGGACCACTATTTAATTGAAAATAAGTTTTTTTGACATTTCGATTTCCACTTATTGCTTATTCTAAAATCGAAAATTTAAAAATAACAGCGTCAACTATACTGATCAGTCCCTATAACCTCAGTGGAAAGAATATAGCGGATTTAGATCTACCTATTTAAAAGCCTCTGTAGACAAATGTCTTACTCTCTAGGTGGCTCAGGTGTCACCTATCGCAAAAAATTGGTTTTAAAAAAAAAAAAATTCCTAACCAATCCGTTGATTTAAAAAATCTGAAAAAATTCACGAATATAAATTTTACTATTTAATATCATCTGATTTTTTTTACAATTTTTAAATTAAAATTGAGCTCAGAAAATATATTTATGTTATTTATGTAATTTTAGGCAAACTTCTAAATAGTTATTTTTCATGTATTTTTCCGTACTTTTTAATGGCGAGGTTAAATTTGCTTTTTTTTTTCAAAACATCCTTGAAATTTGAAAAAATCCATTTTTTTCGTGTTTTCATCCATTTTTTGCACATCAACTCAACTACATGTCAATAAATTACGATTTTTGGTATATGTTTTTGCTGTTTCTGATAGCGCGATTAGTCTTGGGATTTTCAGACCAGAATATGCTCAAACCGGCTCATGCCCCATTTTAGACATTTTTCTATGTTTTTAACATATAACCCCAACTGCGTGTGAATAAAGAACGATTTTTCATCAAGTTTTTGTTATTTTCTAATAGCAGGGTCATATTGGCCATTTACAGCATGAAACATACTTAGAGAAGAACGCAGGACGTCCCGTCCCGAACTTTGTTCCACTGTGCGGCACGAGACTTGGAACGGGACTTCGCTTTCTCCCGCGGGAAGTTCAGCACCTCCCGCAAAAACTGCTCTTTTATTATTATCGGAATGATTTGGTAATTAAAGTTATACAAGTATCTGCATTATGTCTGCAATCCAAGCAACCCATCTACTGTAGGGCAGACCTCAAATACAAAGCTAAAACTTGCAATTACACATTCAGAAAACTGAGATATAGAGTCTAGAGAAGACGATGACCAGGAAACCCAAAATAAAAACTCATTGCAAGTAGTCAAAAAACTCAAGTTATGATTTAATCTCGGCAAAAGTAATAAAACAACTTCCTCGTAAGACCATTACTTTGCCAAGAGTTATATTTAACCGTATGTTAAATTTATCATACTTTCTAAAATATGGAAATTTGCCGAAATCATTATGATTCTTAAATCAGGAAAAGATCCGAATGAAGTAACATCTTATCGACCCATCAGCCTACTCCCAACCGTAAGCAGTCTTGAAGAAAAGAAATACTGTAACGCTATTTTTCTAGTCTATTCTATTCGAAATAGAAAGAGCTTTAAAAGAGCTAAAAAATAATAAAGCTCCAAGACACGACGGTATAATTGCGGAGCTCTTGAAAACAAGCAAGACATTAACAATCCCTGTACTAACAGAGCTATTTAATAGATGTCTCCATAATAGCAAGATCCCTAAAGACTGGAACGAGAGTCTAGTAATACTCTTACACAAAAAAGGGGACAAATGTGATCTACAGAATTATAGACCTATATCGTTGCTCAGTCAAGTATACAAACTATTTATGAGAATTATTAACAACCGGTTAACCTACAAAATGGACAAGTACCAACCGGTTGAACAGGCTGGCTTCCGCAAAGGATATAGTACATCAGACCATCTGCTGACAATGAGAACATTGATAGAGAAGGCAAATGAATACCAACTACCCGTATTTCTTACCTTCGTCGACTATGAAAAGGCGTTTGATAGTATCGAGATGTGGGCCATAGAACAAGCTATTAATAATTGTAGAATAGATTCGAGATATAGGCAACTAATACATAATATATATGAAAATGCAACTATGATCGTACAACTAGACGAAAATACAAATCCCATCCCCATTAAGAGAGGAGTGAGACAACGAGACGTAATATCGCCAAAGATTTTCAACCTAGCCCTAGAAGACGTCTTCAAAACTACAAATTGGTCAACCTATGGCATTAACGTTAATGGCAACAAGTTAAACCACCTCAGATTCGCTGACGACGTAGTGATTATAGCGAGCACATTCAAGGAACTGCAAATTATGATGGGGGAACTAGCAGCCAGCTCCCAATACGTCGGTCTAAAAATGAATATAAAAAAAAACAAAAATAATGACAAACACAGATGACCCCAGACGTATATAAATGGCAGTGAGATAGAACAAATCCAGGAATATATCTACCTAGGCCAAATCCTGAGACTTGACAAAGAGAACCAAAGTGCGGAAATTACTAGAAGAGCAAGACTAGCATGGGCAGGATTTGGAAAACTTAGTTGGATACTTAAGAACCACAGAATACCCCAATACTTGAGGAGCAAAGTGTTGAACCAATGCATCCTTCCTATTATGACATATGGATGTCAAACCTGGACCCTAACTAAGGCAAACATGAATAAACTAGCCACAACAGAAATAACAATGGAAAGAGCAATGTTAGGTATACGACTGTCAGATAAAAAGAGGAACGACTAGGTAAGATCCAAAACAAAAGTCGGGAACATAGCAATAAAAATTGCCAAACTTAAATGGAGCTTCGCGGGCCATACTGCTAGACAAAGAGACCAACGTTGGAATACTACAATACAACATTGGAGACCTTATGAAAGTAAACGACCAAGAGGAAGACCACAGATGAGATGGGTTGATGATATTAAAAGAATAGCCGGAACAAATTGGAAATATGTTGCTCAGGATAGAGACCGATGAAAGGAGTTGGGAGAGGCCTATGTCCAAACATGGACGACAGAAGGCTAAGAAGAAGAAGAAATTTTTCTAGACATCTCACAAGCGTTTGACAAAGTCGTCTGGCACAGAGGTCTGCTTTACAAAGTAAAAATAGAACTATCCAGTAACTATTTCCTCCTACTCAAATCCTAAATATAAAATGGATCGACAATCCAACCTAGGGATGCTTGATGTTCATCTATGATTGAAAAACAACGACGTTGAACGCTCGATGGTCGATGTTTTGCCATCGATATTTAGGTATTCGTTAACATCGATGTTAATGAAAACAGCGAACACCATTTAAGTATAGATTACTGCTTTCACTGGCTAGTAATATAATGACACGCTTATTGGAGTTTCCCTGTAAATCCCAGCAACGAAACAGGATAAAAGGAAAGCTGCTATCAAAACTGTTATTTTTCAAGATATTGATAAGCAATATGTGGGATTATAATTTTAATATATTACTTATTTGTTTTTTTTTCTAATAATTTGGTTGTTCTCTGTTGTGTGGTAGATATCTGTTAAGAGATAATTTCTAATTGTTTAATATTAGGTTAAGGTTATACAGTTACACCACGTTTTTTAGCAAGTAAATCACGTTTATATATTACTTATTTAATTTATTATTATTGCATTATTCAACATTTGTAAAAACATCGATGTTCCTATAAGATCGATGTTTGCTTTTCGATATATCGTTACTATTGATGTTTAGGTTCGATGTTACCATCGATGCTCAACATCGATGTTTTTTTACCGATGTCGCAGATCCAACCTCTGTTGGATAAGTAAACAAAAAAAAATGGGTGTGGCAGTCCAGTGGGACTGCCGGTAGAAGTTATACTTCTATACACGCGTTCGCAGTTAAAAATTTATATAGGAGTCAATCTGCACAATCATTACATATGTAATGCTATAGGTAAGAGAGAGCAGAAAGAGAAAAAGAATTAGTTATATAGGTATATGGTGCGTCGTTTGCTGTATATAAACATTTGACCTGTAATAGGAGTATAGTAAATGAAGGATTGTATCAATATTTTAATGAAAATATATATTTTTATTTTTATATAATATGTATAAAAGGAGTTGAATGCAAAAAAAAATTTACACATACTCTGCAGAAAAATTCATTGTTTATTTTGTTATTAATATAAAAATTACAATACAATAAATACACTGCAACATAATACAATATAAATTAAAATGTAACATTCATAAGTATTTAAAACTGCCAATATACATAACTTACTTTACGAAGATAAAAATAAAAAACCATCAACTCAGATTATGTTGTAAATTTTCATTTTATTTTAAAATTTATGTTTTTTGCTTATATTACATATATTTAATAAGATTAACGTTAGGCTTTAACGTAAAGGATTTGCCAATTAGACATGACACTATCGTATTTCAAAATTGACAGTTCTCGGTAAAACAGTGATTATTTATTTTTGAAATACAAAAGCCTAAAATAATTATAAACGTTTAATTTTAAATAATACAAAACATATCACATAAATAATAATATTAATACATATTATATTATATATAATATTATATATATATATATATATATATATTATATATATATACAATATTATATATATAATATATATAATATCAAATATATATACAAAAGGAACATTTTTATTCTCGAGAGAGGAAGAGAGAGAAAACATATCTTCTGTCTCTCTCTGACTCATTATCTTACATATGTAATGGTTTCACAGATTCACTCTGATGCAAATTTCCAACGCCGACCGTTCGTATAGAAGTATAACTTCAAAAATTAACTCAAATAACATTTACCAACCGCCACAACATATGCCCACCTGTAAGAGTGGAAAATATAAGATTACTAACAGTAACAGACTCTAGATACCTTGGCCTCCATCTTGACCAACGTCTCACTTGAAAGAACATATCCAAACCAAAAGAAGAGAGCTCGACTTAAAATTCCGCCAAATGTATTGATAATATTAATTATCGGCTACTCAACTTTAAGTTCGTATAAACCTTTCCATAATTTTAACATTACCATACGCCTTTTTTTAGTTTATAAAGGCGACAATGTGCGTTTCTTCTTATATCAAATGTCGGTTTCTACTATTTATTGTATAATATAGAGATTATCTACACAGAACTATTGAGCGAAAAAGTCATAGAACTGAAACGAGAAGCTGCTACGTTTGGTCTATATATAAATGAAAGCAAAACAAAATATATGGAGTGCACAAAATCGAATGAACATGAGAATCTGAAGGTAGACAACCATACCTACAAATATGCCTCCACTTTTCCCTACCTAGGCTCAATAATAAATGACAACAACAACATCAGTCAAGAAATACAAGCACGGATTCTTAGCGGTAATAAGTGTTTTTATGCATACAAAGACTTAATGAAAAGTAAGTTACTGAATCGTGAGTCTAAGCTGAGAATCTACAAAACAGTAATTAGACCAGTGGCCACATATGGATGTGAAACGTGGACCCTCTCAACCACTGATGAAAATCAACTGAGAATATTTGAGCGCAAAATACTAAGGAGGATATTTGGACCAACCCAATGCAGCGATAGTTCGTGGAGAATTAAAATGAACCACGAGCTGGATGAACTAATGCAGAGTAGGGATGGGAAAAACCTACCGGTTTTAAGCGAAAACCGGTTTTTTTACATCGCAATAACCGGTTTTATCGGTTATTTTATATATATATATATATATATATATATATATATATATATATATATATATATATATATATATATATATATATATATATAACTGTTTTAGATGGGTTGGAGTCAATAATAGGGCTATTGGTTAACTATTTTTTTATTCTCGAGCTTTCAATTGTGTTTACAATTATTATCAAGAGCTAAAAAAGACAAAATACTTATAAGGTTGAACTAAAAAGAAAAAACAATTTTTGTTAACTTACCAAATAAAAATTAGTTTGGTAAGTAAAAATCACTGCTTACATGTTCAAAATATTTAATACAAAAATGTTTTTATCCAATAAATGTTTCTCTGAAAAATTTTTTCAAGGGTGAATAAATCTTCTTCTTTTTGTTACTAAACAAAAAAGAATGTTTAAACGAAGTTTTACTTTTGGCAATATAATTGTCAAAAATAAAAATTTTATGTTGGCATTTATGACATTGAGGCTATTTGTAATTGGTTGCTATTTGAACTTATTTATAAATTCAATTATTCTTATATTAAAAAAATGTTTTCAAAATTATAAAAATTTTTCAGAGAAACATTTATTGGATAAAAACATTTTTGTATTAAATATTTTGAACATGTAAGCAGTGATTTTTACTTACCAAACTAATTTTTATTTGGTAAGTTAACAAAAATTGTTTTTTCTTTTTAGTTCAACCTTATAAGTATTTTGTCTTTTTTAGCTCTTGATAATAATTGTAAACACAATTGAAAGCTCGAGAATAAAAAAATAGTTAACCAATAGCCCTATTATTGACTCCAACCCATCTAAAACAGTTATATATTTGTTCCAAACGAGTCACAAGTACTTCTTTTTTCTTATTCTTATATATATATATATATATATATATATATATATATATATATATATATATATATATATATATATATATATATATATATATATGTTGATCGGTTGAGCGGCTTCTCTCATCTGACACAATATCAGTCAATGATGACACCAGTCTCTCTGATGCCACCGAACTTCAGACCAACGACATGTATTTTTTAGCTATAAAAGCCAAGCCTGTCATACAGATTTTGTTCTGCTCTCAGAATGAAAATGGATCACTGAATCTCGGCAGCAAAGGCTGCTGCAGATATAGAGTCAGTTCATTTGGAAAAGAAATTTGAATCCGTGTGTCCTGAGAACTTAAACTGGAATCACTGTTCACCAACTCCAGATCGTGTGAAGACCAAAAATGGGTTGATTTTAAACTCACTTTGGCTTCTTCATTGTGGAAGGAGCAGGAAGGAGAAAGTTTTCCGATTTCGGTAAGTTGGGTAAGCTAACTTCCGAGTCTAAATTGGATGTAAATTGATATAAGGTTGAATGCTCAAATAAATGAACTTTCATAAAATGAAAGGCAGATATCGAGCACAGTTTTATTAATAAAATCTTGCCCAAGTACTTTCGCCTCCTAGAGCATCTTCAGGGGCATTTCGTCAAATTTGGGCTATCCAACAATCGCAGAATGCCGCAAACATAAAATTAAACATAAAATTGTACATCACACTACACTAAACAAGGACAAACAGTTTAAAATTATTTAAAAAATAGTCAAAGCTACATTCTAATCGGAGAAAGATTCAAGAAAGAAATAGGAGAGAGATTCTCTCCTGTTTTCCTGTTTCCTGTTACCCCAACCATTTCAACTTATAAAAAATTTCCCAGATTCTTTCAAATGGGATTAAAAAAAAATAATGTCAACATAATATTTTACTTAAAAATAAATTGGTTAATGCAATTCATCTTTTATTTTTACTACCATCAAAAGAAATTTATCATGTATTAATTTTAACACGTTTGTATATTTGTATAATAGGTACATTTTAACTCATTTAATATTTCCTGTATGGGTGTATCGTTTTGAAAACGTAGGGAAATCCTTGGAGATTCGTATTCGTAATCGGTACTTGGTACCTAATCCGATATTCATAGTCAGAACATTACTTTTGATAATCAGAAAAAGCCATTCACTTTCAATGTCAAGAGTCAAGTGTGAAAAATAGATGATGTAGCAGATCACTTCTTATGTAAATATTATGATTACAAATTCCTTTTCAACGAAATATAAAAAAATTGTTTCTGGCTGACGTGAGTTTGCACTTTCAGTTTGCTTCTGTATTTATAAAATAAAATAAAATTTGAATTACGGTTTTGTTTGGAATAATTACTTAAGAATAATAATTATGATTGGGATCCAAAATAATACCTAACATAATCCTAATCACCGTAAAAACCTAATAACCGGTTTTTACTTTAAAAATAAAAAACCGGTTATAACCGTGACAAAAAAATAACCGATAAAACCGGTTATTGCGATGTAAAAAAACCGGTTTTCGGTTAAAACCGGTAGGTTTTTCCCATCCCTATTTTAACCGCCAGGTTAAACCGTAAGCAGAAAAAACCGGTATAACTGAAAACCGGTGTTTTGTCAAAAACCGCCATCCCTAATGCAGAGCGCAGATATTGTCAGATTTGTAAAATCACAAAGACTAAACTGGCTTGGTCACCTAGAAAGAATGCCAGATAATCGAGCTGTAAAAGTAGTCCAGAGATGGAAGCCCCAAGGAAACAGAACAAGAGGAAGGCCCCGTAAAAGATGGATAGACGACGTAGAGAGGGATCTTAAAACCATGAACATCAGGCAGTGGCGAACGAAAGTATCCGACAGGGCAGAATGGAAGAACATTGTTAAGCAGGCCAAGACTCACAAATGGTTGTAGCGCCATTAGAAGAAGAAGAAGAAGAAGATCTACACAGAACCTGCCGGATCTCGGATCTAAAACCATTTTGACTTTACTCAGTTTTCGTGCCGTTGCCATTTCAAGTCTGTTCTTTATTATCTTGCAAAAAAGTCTATTAAGAGTGCTATTAATCGACAATAATCTGTAGTTTGTAGGATCACGTCTTTTTCCTTTCTTAAAGAATTAATTTCATACAGGTAAGGCACGTTTTATAGGATCTAATGGCGTACTAACTGTGAGAAATCAATCTCATTAATAAACAAAATAAATAGAGACACACACAGAGCTATAGAATAATTTACATTAATAACTTACATTATAAACATTTAACCGTTTATATTCCATTCTATTAACTAATTAACCAATAACCGTATTTGTTCATTATAAAATTATACTGGAAACCATGACGAACGTGAAAAAAAGATCGATAGTTCGCTAGACGGTGCTCTCTAGACTATCTAAACAGAAAGGTCCAACCTTTACTTCAGAAAGACAAATATTAGTTTAATCAAATTTCTCTGGGTAATATTCTATTTCTTTAAAAGTGTTTTTGTGTTATGCTGAAACTACGTTTTTACATAAGGCGCTGACTAAGCAAACTTGAGATATGTTATAATAAATTGAGGTTTTGTAAACTCAAATTATTGTTTTTATAGTGGTAAAGGGTTCTCACAGTTGTATAAAAACTCATATTAAATGAAAACTTTTAGTATGCTAACATTTTATGACAAAAGAAATTTGCATAGAGATTTATAGACAGAGTTCAAGCTGCTATTAAATATTTCACAAATAACTCTATCGACTATAACATCAAAAATCTTGCATCTGACAACTACTTTCTATGGAAATCAACCAAGAACTTTAAGATAATCACTCCTACAATACCTCCAATCTGACAAATTAATTAAAATTAATAAAAATCGGGCCAGAACAAAACAAGAAAAAGTTCAGGTCTTCTCTGAACACTTGAAAAATATTTAAATACCACTAGACAACATGGGCGACAAAGAAATAATTAACTTCCTTGATGCCTCCTGCCAATTATTACTGCTAGTACGCTAAACATCTTCTTCTGAAGTTATGGAAATAGCAAAATCAACAAGTCCGTAAAATGCGCCGGAATGCTACTTGATAATTGAAGAAATCCTAAAACTTCTAAGAAGGAAAGCAATTATACTCCTAATCACACTTTTCAACCGAATACTACATAGGCTGTGTACCGACCTAACTCTGAGATAGCGCG
>NW_027313253.1:0-22873 GCF_040954645.1 Diabrotica undecimpunctata | reverse complement strand
ACGCGCTATCTCAGAGTCATTAAATTGTTGTGTCAATTATTTGAAACTTATTTTTTTAGATATCATAGTAAATATATCCAATATTATTATAATCATCCACATATTGACAACTTTGTAAAATTTTTAATATCTAGGGAGTGTTTTCCAAGCAGTAGAATGTTTGTAATGTTCGGGTAAGTTCCATCCTTTTTTGGCCGAATACTTTCCCTTTTTGCGCACTGGAAGCTCCTCCTTTTCACAAGATTCCTGTTCCACAGTAACTATTTGTGGTACTATTTTCCATTTTGGCTTAGTATGCCTCGACTATTGAAAACTGGAACTCTAAAGTATGTTTGTCAATTTATCTAAATACTCCTTCGCCTTTGCAAAATCTTGATCAAAAACTTTAACTTCTTAGGTATAATTATAATTTTTATACTCAACATTCAATTTTTTTTATTTTATTAAACAGAATTATTTTCGATTAATAAATTTTATGACATTTTACGCACAGAAAAAATTAAAGCTTATATCAGCTTCAACAACTAAACTAATTAATTATAACGTTCCATAATAATTACGGTTGCACGTAATTTCGAAAATAAATGATCATATGAACATATGGGTAGCTTTTGGATTAATAGCTTAGTTACGAAATTTCTAATGAATTGGAAGTTCTATGATGATATAGTATGTCATAAGTAGACAAACGAAGATCAAAACTCTTTGACAAATTTGCCTTTGGACTAATGGTATTGTTACAGTCGTTAGCTTTCTGCTATTGTTCCGAGTTTGTACACATACAGCGTCAGAATCATTTTTCTTGTTCGCGAAACGTTATTTAATATTAATTAGTTTCATCAGGAAATGTAGCATAGTTAGTTTTTTTCAATTATGCCGTAAATCCATATGTTTCTCCCATCTATCACACGGATATTTTTTATTAAATAAGATACTATAAATGAAACTGTAAATTATACTTTTTAAGTTAAAAAGTCGTCATCTTTAATTTTATGGGGTTTTTATTATAGCAGATAAAAAAATAATAAAATAAAACAAGAATGGATTTAACAACACAGCGTGTTTAATTAGTATTATTCAATTAGTCAAGTAGTAAATATTGTTTAATTTCCACAAGGAAACTAAGTTCCTGTAGTTGGCTGTATACCATATAATAAAAATTTTTCCAATAAAATCCTTTATAAAAAGGTATATAAAAAACCCAGAAAACGTTTTCGGAATAAGTATTCCATCATCAGTGTCCTAAAATATTTAACCACTTAATTAAAAAGAACATGAAATGATTTTAATTTTGACTAGGGTTGATGTGAAATGTGGTTAATACTTACAATATATTACATGAATGTAGCCACTAAATATGAGGGTAAAAACCCTTTAAAAATTAATATATGAAGTTTAGTTTGCATTATGTCGTGTTTACAAATAGGATGGTAAAGTTACCGTTGGATTGGTAACATGGCGACATATGACTCTACATTAAGTTGCAAGTTCTGAGACGGTATGTCTACGAGGACTTTATTAAAGCAACTGATTGAAATGACAATCTTTAATCTTAACAGGTTATGACGGAAGTCATGACAGAGCAGTCAGTGTAACTGTATGTGTCTATTTGAGACAGAAGCCACCGTTAATATATGAAGTAATATATTTAAAATTGTGAAAGTTGAAATAAAATTAAAAAATTATAACAGTATCAACCATCAATGTTGTTGTTTTAAATTATGTATGTGAGATGAAATTGTGATGAGAAAATTATGTGATTATAGTTAGGCAACCAACTATACAGTGTCAAGTGGTGTGATGAAAAAGATTCTAATATAAGGCCCTTTATGTTTCAATAACATTTGGTACCTGGAAGATGGAAACTAGACACAGGTGGAAAGTTTGGTTCTTGAAAAGTATAGGAATTAATATATTTATTATGTGAGAATGTTATTCAATGAATGAAATAAAACTATTGCAATATAAAGTTCATGTAAAAATTGACTTATAACTCAATTATATTAGGCCCTGTATGTCAAAAAACAACATTTGGTACCTGGTAAATGTAAAACTTCTTGAGTTAAAAGTTCATGAATATAAATATCTGATTAGGTGTTAACAGACTGAGTGATGTAGTTATATTTTGTGTGTTGACAAGTATATGAAATGAACAAAAATTGATGGTTGGGAGTGGTTTTGTAATATATTGATCGTAATGTACTCAACTTATAACTTGAGAAAAGGCCCTATCTGTTATAAAGCAACACTAGGTACATAGGAAAATAAAAGATTAAGTTGGTAAGTTGAATGAATTGTTGGTCTATATTGACTATATTAGTAAAATAAAATTGTTGTAGGTGGCTCTGTTAAATTTGAGTAAAGAGAATCAAAATTAAGGTATTTTTGAGAAAGTTGTGATAAACGGATAGACTACAGAAGGCTGAGGTCCCCAGAGGACCGAAAACCAAACCCTGAGGGAGTTGTGTAGAAAAGAAAAATGAGAATTTCATTATCTGGAAGGGGGGGGGGATGACGGATGATCTAATCTAAATTTGGAAGTGTCGAAAAAGAAGCATGGAAAAAATTGGGTATAGTGGTTAAGACATGAAGTTTGGGTTGAAAAGAATAGAGTGGGATAGATGGAGAGTAGGATTTATTTTAGGACACTGATGATGGAATACTTATTCCGAAAACGTTTTGTCTTTTTAACATAGACCGACTGTGTTATTTATATACCTTTTTATAAAGGATTTTATTGGAAAATTGTTTAATTAGTAAATTCTATAGTTATAATTATTTTTCTGTTATTGTGTTACCTGTACTAATCATTGTTAATCTTTAAACCTTGTTAATTCGGTGTCTTTGAATTACGACAACAGAAAGGATGCGGCATTAGTGCAAGGAAGTCCAATTACTAATTTGTCATAAGAGATATGAAAAAAAAATGTTTAGGAAAAAGCTGGAACATAGATAGGACCATACTCTGTAGCATTTGAAAATTCTTTGAAATATATATTTCATTTCCCATTCGTACGTATTTAACCACCAAATAGAATTTCGTTCTTTTTACGTCGCAGAAGTTAATGTAAACCATTTTATAGTTTTGTTTATATTTCACAAGATTCGTATTTTGTCGGTATTCTTTGATCAAAGCCTCTTTTAGGATATTCTGCGTTTCAAATAAATATTCCAGTTTATACGTTTTGTTTATACCAAGATTGTGCAAATGAATTTTAAAGATAATTTCATCATTCTCGCTAGGATCGCTACCAGAGGTAGTTGATTTTAGCTTGGATCCAAATTTATTCGTCGAATTTGTAAATTTTTCTGTTTTTGTCCCTTTTCATGGAAATGTGTAGCAGTGTAAAGTAAATTGTGAAGTATGTGTAGTTACAGAGGAGGTTAAAAAAGTATTTAAGAGATTTGTGTAGCCTGCAGCAATTCTGATGTTCCAGTTTCCTGTTTTTTTAGGAGGTCTAGTCTGAAGTTTGTATCTAGTGCCACCCATTTTAATCCTCCATGTCCTAAGCAGCCGTTTCGAGATATTTTTTTAACAGTTTGGAGATGCAGTGTATGCGTGGCATAGAAGGTAATCCCAAAACTTTTTCAGTGTATTTTAGTGAAAATCCAGGTAACTGTTTGTGCTTAATTTCAAAGTAAAGTTAACATTTTTTTTAACAAAAATTGCTTTCATACCAAGTTAAATTTTTAATAATTAAAAAATTGTAAATTTTAGAGTTTGACTTTAGATGCCAATTTATTTGTTTTTAGTTTTTAAAATTTAATGTTAACATATAACAGCTAGCTTTATTATTTTTGATATTCATTTGTTTTGTTTTCAAAAAAGGTTAACCTTCATTGCAGTAACAATTTCTTTGTAAGTTTTTAGTATCTCCAACTCCTAGAGTTTGTAAACGGCTAGAACACATGTAAGTTTTTTTTTATTCATGTACTCTGTAACTATTAATCTATATAGTAATTTGTGTCATTTATTCTTGTAACTGTTTGTGGTGAGACACAATAAATGTTTAATTTTTTTTCTAACCATTTTGTTTATTTCCCTCTCTAACCCCTTTTTTGAGTTTCATGTATAAAGATTTGTTATTCATTTTTATTAATTATTTCGATAGTTACAACTAGCTGTTGTAATAGTTATAATTTGGTACCTCGAAACGGCGTCCTTTTTAAATTACTAGAGGTGTTTCCTTTTGTTTTGTTTGTCCCAACAGATTTATGTAAGTACCCCTTTGTTTCATTTTTGTAGTTACCCCAATCCAATCCCCTTGCCGTTTACTTATACACGACCCCAGCTCTCCAAACAAACCCTGAGTGCCGTTCGCACAAGTATCGATTATTTTGCTTACCCTTATCTACCCTTACTATTATCTTCATCCCCAGTAGTTTCTGTCCCCAATTGTCTACCCCTTACAATAATACCCCATATGGTAGGCAAAAATATTTTCGTTACAACTCTAATAATATTTTCTTATATACAGGACCTTCCATATTGATGGGGTGGAACAAACTTACCTCTTTTTTAATGGAACACCCTGAATATTTTTTTGGATCCTTCTTCATATGCTTGTTGTTTTAATATAAGATTTTGAGTGTTATACGAGGTAGTTTAAACGGTACTTACACTTTTTATCAATTTCGAAGCGAAATTAACACCCTGTAAACTACATATTTGATAAAAAAATATATATTTATCTTCAAAAGATTTTCATTATAAGCTACTATCGTCTAAAATTATTACCATAGAGAGATATTTAATTTTGATATACAGGGTTGGTCAAAACTTGGAATAAGTATTTTCTGAGATTTCTTAAATAGAACATTCAGTATGTTACTATTGTATTAAAATTATATTTTATGATACTTTATTATTTGTTAACCACTCTCAACATTCAACTGCTTTAATTTTTATGTTATTCGTGATTTTCTGAGCCAAGCATTAATTGCAATAAAAATTAGGTGAAATTTTATTAGATTAGCCGTAAAAATATTTAATCAAAAATAATTTTTCGAAAAAAAAAAATAAACAATATTCTAGCCTGCTCCTTAATTTTTTAATATTGAACGAGATATCAAAATACCCATTACACACAACCCCATCACGAATTCACAAAAAGAAGAAGAGCTGTCTATTTAACCTTACTTTTTACTGGCACAGTAAATTTTTACATCCTTACAAATTTACTAAAGTTAAACTTTAAAAGTTTCACAAAAAGTGGTTCAGATTCCTACTTATAAATTTTTTCTTCTCCCCAGTACACAAAAGCTCCTAAATGTAGTGATATTTATTTAAACTATAGCTTTTTTGTAGTGTCTTGTGTGTGACCTGTTTTTCTACATGTTTTCTATGTTGTACTATGTTTTAATTTGTTTATTCTGTATATTATCCAGGATATAAGTACTCAAGTAAGAGTTTCATTTACTTATCTTTTGTTTAGGAAACCACCTTGGGATATTATCCGTATTGTAAACATTTCCATTAAATATTACATCACAGACATTTATAGAATTTTTCATATAAAAATGATTGCACGTCATTCAAGATTTACGACGTCAGAACCCCACAGCGTTGCCCAAACATCAGAATAGTTAGTAAGTGAGGAATTTTTCAAATGTCAACTATTTGTTATTTTAATAGTAAATACACTTAATTTTAAGACTACTGCAACACACTAAAATAGATAAGAAAACATTTTTTTACAAAATTATATAACTCTGAGATAGCGCGTGCATTGATAGTGTCCCGCCATTATTTCTTGTTCAAAATAATCTATCTTATATGAATGCTTATCAGCTTTCTACAGACTATTTAGTTGTTTTGGCATAGCACAATAACAATACACAACAATAATTAGTGTTTAAAGCTATTAATCTGAATTTTGTATGTATTTATAAATACAATTAATTAATATATAATATATTATGATCAAATTGTGCAAAAAATCAGAACATAAACAAAATTCTTACTCTAAAAAGCGGCAACACTTTAAACAATTTTGCCACACGCTGAACTGTCATTAAAATTTGAATTATTCGCATATCAGTTGCGTACAATTGTCTAATCTATTTAATTAAAATTATTATTTTGTGGAATATTAGACTCAAAGAGTTAGTTCATAAAATTTATATTATTAATGATAACAAATGTTTTTGGTTATTTAATCAATATAATTCTAAAATTCCCAATATAATGACTACATTTTTCTGATTGTTATACCATGTTGACGCCTACGAAAGATCGAGCAGTTCCGTATGCTGTATACCGTTTCCGTATAAATTTTAAATATAAGTGACGTCACTTCTAACTATTGTGATATTTTGGCACCGCTGTGGCGTTCTGACGTCGTAAATCTTGAATGACGTGCAATCATTTTTATATAAAAAATTCTTATAAATACATACCGTATTTATACCATAGTTCAAAAAAAGTTAAAGTAAAAACTTTCTTTTGTAAAATGGTATAAACTGTTATTATTAACATTTTTAAAAATTATCCAAAATAAATTTACAAATTGACAAAATGTTCTAAAGTTTTTGATTTTATCAGATCATCATTAGTAAAAAACTTAGACGTATAACCACTTAAAAATGAAAACAAAAGGGTAAAATTTTTATTGTTAAATTAAAAATGTGGTTATTACTTACTTCTATATTATAGTAGTTGGGAACTAGCCATAAAATGAGATCACATGACCGTTAAATTACATAATTCAAGTAACTAACTTTATAACTATTAATACACTAGTCCGACGATAAAGGATTACATTTTTTAAGAGAACGTACAATTTCCCAGCTCGAAAAAGGGAACATTATACCCTGAGTGGTAACAACCAACTCCGAGTTACACATGACAACACAAGAGTAGTGAGAAAAAGTAGTGAATACTGATTATTCATTGCTAATAGCGCATCAGATACCTATATCATTTTAATTTGGAAAACGAATAAAAAATAGGTTTATTTTAAAACAGTCGTGAATACAGTTTTTTTTTTTAAATATTCCACAATCAAATTACGAATTATACTGCTCAGACGACTGTAAGATCCGTATTTGCAACTTTTAATTGAATTTATTTGTAGAAAAACTAAATTCACACTTTTGCGGACAATTTTTATTAATTTCGCTTTAATTTTGACGCTTTAAGCAATTTAACTTTTATATGATTTGTTTTTATAACATTTAAAGTATAGTAATGACATTTCTATTAATTAAATTATCGAAAAACATCTGAAACATACCAGTGATTTTTTCGCAAAGAAAACAACACGGAACAGTTATTTTATTTTTTCAAATATGTCATAACTTGTAATATATCGGTACAAAGGAGCATTGACATCCCTTTAATAGTAAATATTTATTTTTGTCAGACGGATTAATAAAACTATTTGAAAATAAATCCTTTTTATTAAAGGATAGGAAACCGTAGCTTAAAGTTACGGTTTGTTAGAACAGTGCGCAGCGCACAGCATACACGTACAGCAGAATCTGTTCTAATCGACTCACGGTAGTTTTGGGTGAGTGAGTCGTGAGAAGGTGCTTTTAAATTAACAGTCGAAGAAAGATTGTTTCAAAAAGAGGAAAAATTTCGAGAGTATTTTAGACTTTCCAGGGATTTGTACTAGGTCCACTAGTCTTTCATCTTCCTCGGGAGAAAATTTAGTAGACATCACTTCAATATTACAATAATAATAACTATATAAAAATACAATTATAATTTCGGTATAGATGTGTACGCTGTGAGCTCAGCTGAACGTTTGCGTCAAAATAAAATCGCAGTTGATTCCAGCGCACACCGTCGACGTACACGGCTATCGGTCTGCAGTGTGCTCAGCTCAGCAGAACCTAACAAACCGTTCTCATAGAGAACCATTTCTTTGATTTTGAAGAACGTACGCGGCGTTCCACTGACTGTGAGTTATACGTCACTCACTGTTCTAACAAACCATAGCTTAAAGGTGCCTTCCTGTTTATTTATTGCCAATACTAGACTCCCTATTTTTTTCTTTAGTGATATAAAGATACAACTTTTAGTCGTCTTTTTAAATTAATTATTATTGTATTATTAATTTTAATAAAAAAGTGGCAATTTTAAAGAAGTTCAAGTATTTTGCTTCTTTTATCTTATTTGCACCTATATTATTTTTCGTTTTAAAGTTTTAACTTAATTTTTTTTTTAAGAAATCAACAAAAATTTAAGTGTCTAAATTTAATTTCATGTTATAAAGCTTTCAAGCAACATTAGACATTGAAAATTCCATGCGCCAAACCAAAGACGTGATTACGAAAAAGGGATTTCTTGAACATATACCCTTACGTCTGGCACATGCCCTTTTAAGGCATCCTTGGATTCACGCTTTGTACCTTTCAGCCTTTTAAGCTCCTTTCGCAAGATATTCTATTTCAAAAAACCCTTTCGCTAGTTATTTTCAATATAAGCAAGTTTCGTCTGTGATATTGTACCTGAGCTCGGTGCTAAAGACCGACTCGAATGAAATTCGTGTTATTTTCCTATTTTCCGGTTCTGTTTTCGTCGTGAAAACGATTTTCCACTGCAGTCTTCTTATATGCCAAACGCTAGGAAAAATCCGTATTTCTAAATTTGTGACATGTTTAGTATAATGAATATTTATACAAAAATAGCACAAAATATTTACATAAATGTAATATGTTTTAGATATCTATTTCTTTTGGTTATGGTATGTTTTTAATTATGTATATACATATATAAATATAATATATATATATATATAATATATATATATATATATACATACATACATATATATATAAATATATATATATATATATATATATATATATATATATATATATATATATATATATATATATATATATCCATTTATATGACCGATATAGATCATGCACCGACGACATAGTTATAATGAGGCAAATGCAAGAGAAATCATTAGAATACAACAAACCGGCATATCTATGTTTTGTGGACCTTAAGAAGGCATTTGACCGGGTCAAATTAAAAGACGTTATCCACTTACTGTACGCAAGAGAGATACCTCTAGGAATAATCAAAACGATCGAAAATATCTACCAAAACAACACAATAAAAGTAAAAGTAGAAGAAGAACTAACCGACCCTATTGAAGCTGGCAATGGAATAAGACAGGGAGATTACCTGAGTCCTCCTGAAAAAGTAAAAAACTAAAAAAGGATACCAAATGGGAGAAAAACAACTTAAAATAATCTGCTATGCAGACGACGCAATACTACTCTCTCAAAATGAAGATAATTTACAACATATGCTGCAACAATTTAATATAGCGCCAGAAAATTTAACATGTTAATTTCCCCAAAAAAAAAACAAAATGCATGGTTACAACAGCAAATTTACTAAGATGTAAATTGGAACTGGAAGATCAGATAATAGAACAAATGATGAAGTTTAAATATCTAGGCATCACATTATCTAGCTACGGAAAGCTCGAAACTGAAGTGGAAAATCAAGCGAATAGAGCAAACAGAGCCGCAGACAAAACAGTCATCAGACCAATAATGACATACGCGGCAGAAAAAAGACCTGATACAGAAAGGACAAAAAGGGTGTTAGAAACAGAAGAGATGAAAACACTTAGGAAAAATTAATGGTAAGACACTATGAGGCAAAGCTAGAAGTACAGATATACGACGTAGATGCAAGGTGGAGAACATCAAGAACTGCGTAAGAAATAGAAGAGTAGAATGAAACGATCATATAAGCCGAATGACAATAAATTAAGTAGTAAAGACGGCAATAGACGGTTCTTCAATAGGAAGATGATCAGTAGGAAGACGACGAAAACGACGTAACGACAACTTACTGGAGGCATTTTGAAAAACAGAGTCGTGTCTATATAAAAAGAAGAAGAAGAAGAAGTGTGGTTAGGAAACATCTATCAGGGTGTAATCTAATGTCACTCTTGTGAAGAGTCAAACAGCTGGAAACTTTTTGGGAGGTGTATACGCATCACTTTTATCTGAGTTTGGTACTTTGTCTTTCAATGACTTGTACAAAGATCTCACAACTAGAGTGCTATCAGAGTTCATCTTTTTTGGCCATCTATTTTCAGGCATTCTCTGCAAGTGTCCATACCAATTTAGTCATTTGGCTTCAATTGTGTCTATTATGTCTAGATTTCCATTTCTCTCCTAATATCTTCGTTCCTTATCCTATCAAGTCTAGTGAGCCGGCAACATCATCTCAAGTAGTTCACATCCATGGCTTTAGTTTTTGATTTACTACCCTGTGTTTAACGCAGCACAACCCAATATTTTTAATTATTCTTTTGTAAACTCTTCTTTTATTTTCTATTGTTATTTTATTATTCCACAATAGTCAGTGTACCTGTCTAGTAGCTGATCTTACTTGGCTAATCCTGAAATGTATTTCAGTTTAAACTTCTATAAGTGTTCCTGGTGAGGAGTTAAATAACTCGAAACATGTGTAAATCAATGATGGAATTCAAATTGAAATATAATGCAACCGTTTACCTTTATTGCCGTTCAATAGCCTCCAGTAAAAAGCTTTGAATTTGCGGTTTCCCTTATTTGCTTTCAAAGAGAGGTCTTCCTACTTCTTGTTACTTCGTATAGATGCCGCTTCTAATGTACTCAGGTAGTTATTTTTACTATAATGGCCAAATACTAGACTGCAGTTTATTTCAGTTTGAACTTCCAGAAGTGTTCCTGATGAGGAACACTTGTGGAAGTTAAATAAATCAAAACACATGTAGAATAATGGTGGAATTCGAATTGAAATTGAAATGCAATGTTTTACTTTCAGATATACAAATATATATATATATATATATATATATATATATATATATATATATATATATCAGAAGCAGACTCGATATCAAACTCAATAAATGGTGATAAAACAATGGAAAGTGTTGGGAACCTTTTACACTGTAACTTTTAAAGATCTTAGTCAGACAAGAGGAGAAAAAAAAAGTAAGGTGTTACTATTCCATGATTAGCGGAAAAATTTACAAAACAGCATTAGTACAAATCTGCAAGAGTAATACTCTAAAAGGATTAGTGAAGCTCTTTTTAAATTAAAAGATAAGTCCAATAAGTGTCCTCTCATTTTGATAGAATGGAAAATACTAAGATTCTTCAATAATTTATAATACCATTATAAGATTTCAAAACATTCCATATTCAAACAGTTTTTATAGTGGAGATACGTAGACGACGTATTGGTATGTTTCACAGGAACTAACAGGCAACTCGACCAATTTTTATCGTATATTAATTCACTCCATAGTCATATTGAATTTAAAATAGAAACAGATCAAAATCAATCCATAAATTTTTCAGATTTAAAAATTAATAGACTTAAAATTAAACATGACTTCTCCATATTTCATAAACCTACCCATACTGATACGACTATACACAATTCATCATCCCATCCCATACAACATAAAGTGGCAGCCTATCATAGTATTTTACATAGTTTAACAGAAATTCCGATGTCAAAATATAACTTCGAGACAGAATTAAACATCATTAAGCAAATAGCAGTAAACAATGGATACAACGAACAAACAATTAATAAAATTTTACATCAAAAACTACACAAGAAAGCCCTGAAATTAGTATTTCCACCACCAGATAAAAAACCCAGTATCTTCTGCTCGATTACATATACAGGCAAAATATCAACAAAAATAGCTAAACACATAAAAAAGAAAGGAATAACACCAGCTTTCAGAATAAATAACAACTTAGGCAAATATATTAAAACCATCAAGAGCCAAAATACAAAGCGCTTACATAATGTACACAAACTTAAATGTGGCGACTGCCCAAAAACTTACATCCGTCAACCTGGTAGAAATGTTAATAAACGAATAGCAGAACATAAAAGGGCTTTCAATAATAGAAAAACAGATTCTACATACGCACTTTAATTTCTAGATTATAGTCATTCTTTTAATGACGAATTTAAAATTCTTCACATTCAAAATAAAGGGTTTAAGCTATCTTTGTTAGAATCTATGGAAAATAATAAATTAAAAAACACAAATTTAATTCTGAATGACCAACTTGAGATAAACAGTTCTCCCCTCTTCAACCTATTTCATTAAAGACTATTAAGTGTAAACGCAGACCAAAAATAGATCACTTGAGAAAGGCAATCAGCCGAAACAGCTGTAGTAATAAAAGTTTATAATAAATTTTATGGAATTATTAATTTAAGTTTTTGAAAACAAAGTTTTCAGTGTTTTATTGTTACATATTTTCATTAATATTCAAATTGACCGTCTTGCGAAGTCACCTGTCAGAGAACTTGTTTTCTGTGTGGACTTGCCTTGCTTCTTGTTTTAGTAATAAAGTACAGTAGGCGCCAGTTACGAAGATCCAGCGCAAAATCTTATTTTCGTACCGATTCGATCCGAGCGCCTTGTATCCATGCTGTTAGTACCGCAGTGGCAACTATTCGGTGCCTTTAATTATATAAAAAAGCATAGTCACGCCACTGTCTACTCCTTCGGATACAGTCGGAACACGCCACATGCGCGAGGTTGGATCTTCCTATGTGGCGTTTACAGTACAAGTCTTTTGGACATCAACTTCCGTTTAGTCCACACGTGATAAATCTCTACTGTCTGTGTCAAGTTAAGAATTCATAAAGGAGCCTTATGGGAAGCGGTGATGCCAGAACTACCGATAGACTGAGATAGGCGAGAGTAGTGGAGTTGCAGCGAAAAAGCAGGGCCGAACTGCATGTTATATTGCACATTAGACGTTTTTTCACTTAGGTAACTTTAAATTTTTTTTGTTTTTTGAAAAATAAAAATTAAAGACATGTCTTTTTCTCACAACAGTTATTTATTAAATTTCGGCTTAGGTCATCATCAGACTCTTAAAAATATTCTTAATTGTTTAATGAACAAATTGAGTGAGTATTGTGGTAGATATTATTAGTGTCAGTAAAAAACATAAAAAAACAATAAAAACTTCTGTATATTTTAAAAAAAATACAACAGAACCATAGAAATGTAACAAATTATTTGGTTTTTTAGTTTGACATTTATATATTTACAATATTACAATTATCAAAAACTATGTACATTCTTCGTCCATATCCAAATCGGAATTGTCACTACTATCATATAAATCTATAACTATGGGAGTTACGTCTTCCATTAGACCGTCCACTTCCAAAATTTTTTCTCCAGAGTCATTACATGTTGAATATAGTTTTTCCAGTTATCAGACGTAACATTTGAAAACGCTTTTTTTATGAGGTCCTCCATATCCTTCGCTTTGAAGGTGCTGTTATTTACGGCCACATGCCTTTTTACTTGGCTCCATACCATTTCAATTGGATTTAATTCGCAATGGTATGGAGGCAAACGAAGCACTTTGACATTATTTTGTTGTTTACAAAGTTCTTCAATTTTGTAATTATCAAAATTTTGTTTAAATTGCGCGACTACCTCCAAAAGCTCGCACTTCAGATAATTTTCTTCAAAAAATATGTCTTTTTGTCTTAACCAGTCCATAATGTTATTCTTATTCCACGATTGGTTAGGCAACAACTCGGTTTTTACACTATGATATGGAGCATTGTCCATAACAATAACCGTTTTTCGAACTAAGTTGGGCAACAGTTTGTTTTCAAACCAGTTCTCAAAACACGGACCGTCCATTTCGTCGTGATAATCAGCGCTGTTTTTTTTTGCAAGGAAAAACATTTCAGCACCGTTTACAAAACCATTTTCACTTCCGGCTATGGACAAGGATGAAACGTGGTCCACGCTGAGTGGGATGCTTTAGTCCAGTACTTAGCCCTTTTATGAACGCATCTCTTGCCGAGGTGACGGTTTTGTCTTTCCATTCTCTGGAAACCGAGTGCCCCACATTGACCCATGACTCATCCAAATACACAATGTCATAGCCCTCAGCCCGATATTGTTTAATGGCCCTTAAATATCCATGCCTCCATGCAATTATATCAGGACGTTCTATTAGCACGGCACTTTTATCACGTTTTGCATAAACAAAGTTCATGTCTTTTAACAACCTGTACATTGTACTGCGGGTAAAATTTGGCAAGTTTTCGTCTTGGTTCACTTTTGGCAGAAGACGATTCAAAGTAGGAGGAATGTTTTCAAAAAAAAAAAACTATGCACTGTTCGACGAACGCCGATACGAACACCTTCATCGTAAGTATAGTCTCTGGAGTTGTTTCGGCAACGGGTTCTTTTTCTGTTTGTTTTTACCTCAGAAAGCTCACCTTCTTTGTCTTCCTGTACGATTTTTTGAATCGTACGAACTGACACTCCTGTCATCGCGGATACTTTGTCGAATACAATACGTTGACTTTCATCTCGAAGCAAATTAATGTGGTATCTCACTACGTTTAAGATCACTTTTTTAGCACTCAGATGTAAAATTTGACCACTTTTAAACGGCAAAACTGGATCCATTTTAACAATATAATTTTTTACACTTGAGATTTGAGTGCGCGATGGTTATGCCTTAACCCTTGTCCGGGCAGAAGAATTTAAAAACGTAATCGGGCAGTTTGGGCTTATGTATACAGACAAACATATAATCTCCACTTCACCTAATTACACTATTTTGAAAAACATACCGCTCATTTATCTATAACTCATAAATCTGTCTGCTTTCCAAATGTGCTTTCCAAATGACACTATTGTTTGGAATGACTAAGTACATAAAGAGAATTAGAAAACTATTAATAGTCAATTATAAAGTAATCAATATTGTTTACTGTTAGGGCCTGTTAGCCCGGCTTGCCCGATAATGGAAGTTTAAGCACAATATCTTAATTATTATTGCTTTCTATTTATTAACTATTGTGAAAGTAATATTTTATAAATAATTTTGAGAGTTGACACCTAAGCTGTCAGAATTACCTGTGCCATAATAATTAACCAATTGCGTAAAACCTAATATTTTAACCACTAATAAAGACATTTTTCTAATAATCTTTAAAATCACTTCCCTGAAAATGTAACCATATTTATAAGTAATTGTAGTCGTTAAGCTTATTAAATAGATACGTACCTATCTTTTTAAAATAAATTTGATTACAGTCGTGTTCTAGTTCACCTACGAATCGGACGTGCCTATCGACAAAGCGGAACGAAATTAAACTGTTTTCGTTTAAAATTGTGTTTTTATAAATCTGCAGATTAGGTGTAAAAATAAAATTAGATTGTGAGTTTTAAGAACAATTAAATGGACCAGTTAGTCGGGGGGAAACCCCCAGACGACCCAGTGCCCCCAGATATACGTCAAAAAAATACAAATGATATACAAACAACAACAGCAATGACCATCGATAACGATAACACATCGAAAGAAAGACAGGAGTTTTTGTATGTAAGTACTGATTTAGGCCCGTATCATATTTATGTTGAGAATAATTCGGTCGAATTTAAAGGTAAATTAAATACTCTGAGATAGCGCGTATGCTCTTAAAATCGGAGATATTATTCTTTCTAACTTTCCGGAGATAGACAATAAAATTATAAGTATCGATTCTATAGGTCGGAATAGGGTTAGGATCAAGTTAAAGGATTATAAATCAGCAAATTTTCTAATAAATAATAAAAACGAAAATATTTTTGTTAAAAATAACTTTGTATTGTATATCCCAAAATTTATTCTTCATAGACAAGGTGTTATTAGAGATATAGAAAAAGATTTTTCAGAGGCGTACATAAAAGATAAAATAAGACAATTTGATCAACATTGCACTTTTGAAGTATCTAATGTCAAAAGAATAAAACGTAAAGTAGAAAAAATTACGGATGAAGGTAAAATAGTAGAATATGTACCCACAAAGTCTTGCATTGTTATTTTCAAATCACAAATCTTACCAAAATATATTTCTATTAATAAAGTTATCAAGGAGGTAGAGCCGTATAACCAGAAAGTATTATTATGTTATAACTGCCTCCGTTTTGGTCATCTGGGAGGTCAGTGTCGAAGTAAACCAAGATGCAGCAAATGTCAGGAGTCCCATACCACACAAGATTGTAAAAATTCAGATTACATACCACGGTGCTTTAACTGTCAAGGAAATCATCTTACTACTAATTTGTCTGCTTGTCCAGAATTTAAAAGACAAAAAATTGTAAAGGAAACCATGAGCTCTTGCAATATTAATTTCTTTGATGCAAATAAACAGGTCCCAAAAAATACGTACGCAAACATAGTCGCTCATAATACTTCTGCCATGGAAAGTGGTCAAATATCCTCGACAAATTATTCCCAACGGCCTCAATCTGGACCTACCCCTTCTAGTACAATACAGTATCATTCCTCTCAACCTCAGTACTCACAGTCCCACAATTTACAACCCAAATCCTATAATAACAATTTTACTAATTATATGTTTTCTTCTCCTACAACTTCAAACCCAAACAAAAGGCACAGACCAACCAGCCCTGATCCCATTGAAATTTCAAGAAAAGAAATACTTACACAACCAAAAACCTCTTTTGTCTCGGGGGGAATTTTTAATAGTCAACATTATTTAAAAAACTCAGCCGGAGTAAAATTACAATCAGAGGAATTAAATGCAACAATAAGTTTAGTTTTAGAAGTAGTTCTCAATATTATAAGTAATATAAAACAAACAAACAATTTCGATGTATCAAAATCTGAAATTGTGGAATTAATTAGTAAACATGTAAACCATACCTTGTCTTCAAATTCGCAGACACAAACGCGAACATAAATTTGCTGCAATGGAACTGTCGTTCAGCAGTAGCTAATAAAGTAAATCTAGAATATCTGCTATATCAAAATAATATTTCCATAGCATTGCTTTCAGAAACGTGGTTTAAATCAAAATACTATTATAATTTTAAAGGTTACAATTGCTTTAGATCAGATCGGGCAGACGGTTATGGTGGAACTGCCATTTTATTAAAATCAAACTTAAGATGCGAAGAAATAAATCTTAAAAATAGATATCCTTTCACTCACAAATGTATTTCAGTTAAAATTCTCCGAGGTAAAAATCCCATCAATATTGTGTCAGTTTACATTGAACCAAAGACCAAGATATCTGAAAGTCAATGGTTGGAATTCTTTAAAGACATACCTAAACCGTTTATTATTGGTGGGGATTTTAATTCCCACAGTATCGCATGGGGCTGCGAAATTGAAGACAGCTATGGTAAAAAACTTTTAGAATGTATTGATCATTGTAATTTGATATGCTTGAATGATGGATCGCCCACATTAGCAACTAGTAAGAGTCCATCCGCTATTGACTTAACCTTTTGTACACAAGATATTTCAAAATTTTTTACTTGGAGAGTCCTACAGGACCCTCATGGATCCAATCATCTTCCGATTATCATTAACATGGAAACAGATCATATAACTTCATTTACAGCTCAAAACTATCACAAGATCTGGAATCTTAACAAGGCCGATTGGAAATTATACACATCTGTACTAGAAGCTGTAAATCCTCCTGGAAACTATCAAACTCTAATAGCAAACATTAATAAAGCAGCCAATTTAGCAATACCAAAGTTTTCATCTAACGGAACACATAAGAGACGAATTTCGAACCAATGGTGGTGTGAAAGTTGCAAAACCGCCGCTGATAACCGAAAAATTGCATATGGAAAATATAAACAAGATCCTACAAGAAATAATTTAGTTGAATTTAAGAGACTTGACGCTGTCGCAAAAAAACTTTTCAAACAAAAGAAAAAACAGAATTGGGTAGAATACTGCGAAAGCCTAAATTCAAAAACACAAATCAGTGAAGTGTGGAAGAAAGTAAACACTTTTAAAAACCGCAAACAGTCCAACAAGATTCCAATAGATCCAGAATCCAGCTGGCTAGATGAATTTCATAAGAAAATATCTCCACAGTGGGTACCTTCACAACATTTTCCAGAATACAGCGAAACAGTGTCAAGAGATAGGTTTGGCTTAGAAGAACCATTTAAAATGTGGGAGTTAGAGCGAGTACTTAGTCAACAAAATAGCAGTGCTCCAGGTAAAGACAATATTTCATATTCCATGATATACCATATTCCTCACCACTATAAAATATCATTATTAAATATTTTTAATGACATTTGGAATGATACGTCACAAATTCCAGACAGCTGGAAGGAATATATTCTAATACCTATTAAAAAACCTGGTAAGCCAGAAAATTGCAGTAGATCATATAGACCAATATCCTTAGCCTCTTGCTTCCTAAAGACGTTAGAAAGGTTAATAAAAAATAGAATTGAACATTGGTTAGAGCAAGAACATATTCTCCCAAAATCTCAGTATGGATTTCGAAAATCAAAATCAACCCAAGATGCCATAACTGCCTTAGTCTCATCCATACTAATAAACTTTACTGATAATATGTATACTATGGCTGCTTTTCTTGATGTCTCCTCTGCATTCGATACCGTTAACTTGGACATTATGCATAAAAAGCTATTAGACATCGGCTTCCCCATCACCATAGCTAGTTTTCTGAGGACATTGTACACTAATAGATCAACTTTTTTAAAAATCAACCATTCCATCTCTCCACCACGTCTTACGAATATAGGACTTCCACAGGGTAGCATATTAAGCCCAATACTATTTATTTTATATAATATGGATATAGAAAATTGTATTAATAGCCCAACAAAAATTATTCAATATGCTGATGATGTAGTAGTTTACACAGCCCACAAATCATTGGATATATGTAAAAATAATTTTGATCTCTCAATTAAAGCTGTTCTTAATCACTATGAAAATATTGGTTTAGATATATCAGAATCTAAAACTGAAATTTGTATTTTCTCTAGAAAACATCAAATTCCACAAGGGCATCTGGAAGTAGGTCAAATTCAGTTCCCTATTAAAAATTGTATAAAATATCTCGGTACTTATTTAGACAGAAAACTCCTATGGAAGGATCAAATTCATCATGTCATAAAAAAGTCTGAAAATGCAATGAACATTCTAAGAGCCTTTTGTAGAACTAACTGGGGCGCTGATCCAAATGTAGCACTTTTATTTTACCGTACTATGATTCGTCCCATTTTCGATTACAGTTGTCATTTATATGGAACTGCCGCAAACACACATTTAAATAAATTAGAAATACAAAAAAATAAATGCCTTCGGCTTTGTCTTGGATATTTGAATTCTACACCTGTTAATATAATGGAAGTTGAGGCGATAGAACCACCTCTGAAATTTCGACGGGAGTTTTTAAGTGATAAATTCATTACTAGAGCCATAGGGAAAAATACTAACTATCTACAGGATATTCATATTTTATCAATTTTAGATCTAACTCATAAATATTGGACAAAGAAAAAATGTTCTCTTCTGGTAAATAGTTACCTGAGGATATCTCAATACCGACATACTTTCTATACGTATGAAAATCAAGTTTCACCTATGTATTCCCATATATTAGAAGAGCTTTTTTCAAAACATATTAATACCTTTTTTATGGACAGTAATTTAGATCCAGTCGCTTTTCAATCATTTACACGGCATAAATGGCCAAACTATCAGTTTTACTTTACAGACGGATCTAAAGTACAAAACAAAGTAGGATGTGCATTAATTAATGTTCAAAGCGGATTTAAAAAATTATTGAAATTGCCAGCTGAATCATCGATATACACTGCTGAAATGACAGCGATTCTTCTTGCATTAAGGCATATACATAGTAACGAACCCTACAGCTGCATAATATTTACAGACAGTAAGAGTGTCGTCGACAGACTAACAAACGTACATAGGTCCAAACAACTAAATCATATAGAACTAGAAATTATGACTATTTACAATAAAATTACAAATTTAGGGAAAAGCATTATTATATCATGGATAAAGGGACACGCGGGCATTAAGGGCAATGAAATAGCAGATAGCCTAGCCAAATCTGCCCTAGACATAGGCGAAGAAGCTCCCTTGAACTTACTCCCCTTTTCAGACATTGATATAATTAGTAAACAGCATCAAAAAGAAAAATGGCAAACATATTATCGAAACACGAGAACTGGAAATAATTACAAACAAATGCAGCCTGAAATACCCATAAAAAGATGGTTTCATACTCTATCAAATCGCCATTTCATAAGGTTATAAACAGATTAAGATCTAATCATGCTCTTACCCCCCTTCATATGTACAAGTTGGGTCTCGCGGAGTCACCTAATTGCAAGTGTGGAAAAGAAGGTAACTTATTACATATTTTTCTTGAATGTTCCCACGAATCAGTAAACATAAACCAATTTTATAATAATCTTATTATATTAAAAATTCCACTTCCCGTCTACCTGAACAATTTGATTTTCTCTAGAGATATCAATAAATTAAAAATGATTTACGAACATATCAAAAACTGTAAATATAAATTGTAGCTTAAAACTAACTTATATTTAAGTAAATATTGTATTATAGCAAAAAAAAAAAAAAAAAAAAAAAAAAAAAAAAAAAAAAAAATTAAATATAAAAAAAAAAAAATTAAAAAAAAAATCATAAAGAAATAAAAAAAAAAAAAAAAAAAAAAAGATGGTAAACCTCCGAGATGTTGAATCGGTTTATGTCTTAGCGCAGGAAAAATAAAAAAAAAATAAAAAAAAAAAAAAAATTTGAAAAGAAAAAAAAAAAGAATTATTACTAATTACTAATTGTTAATTGTTAATTGCTAATTATTTACTAGATTGCACGTTAGATTGTACGGATGTTATATGTTTATTCCTCTAATTGTAAAAAATTCCTCTGATTGTAAAAATTGTTTGTCTTTAAATTTGTCTGGCTAATTGGCTCGGCCAAGGCCATCAAGACTTAATAAAAAAAAAAAAAAAAAAATTTGATTAACATTGGAAAATATAAATAAAATTTGAATATAAATAAAGAATGGGTTATTTCGGCCGGCCCTGGCATAGTCCCGTGAACTATTGGCAACATACGCCCGTAAGAAATGCACTGGCCTATCTGTTCAGTTGTGAATTCTTAACTTGAAACAGTGTTATAGATTGTTTATGTCTTGTAACATGGTACCTAAAAATAAATTCTAAACCAGGAATTTTGAACTTCAACGCTGTTTGATTATTTCTTTGTATTAGAGTCTTCTGATCCTTTACTCTCTACTTCTAGTCTCTACTGTGTTAGTATTTATATTATTCTTCGTTGTTGGTCCTAAGCCAGTTTTGGTATCTCTTCTTTTTTTACCATTTATTTTGTAATGATGGTAGTTATTATTTGTGTCTTTTTCTCTTCAAATGCTTTTTGTTATCTTTTTTTTATGATTTTATATTTTCGATATAAATCTATACTCAATTTGGGTAAATTTTGGTCAAAATCAATTATAGAAATTCTTTTATTGATTTATCTAGGAGTACTTCTATGTTGTATTTTGGTTTACCAAAAAAATCAATGACAATTTTGGATACATTTTAGAACATAATTTCCACAAATGCGAAATATTTAATACATGATAACTATAACTTATAAAACTGACTGAATAACTGACGTAATTTTATATGACGAAAACATATTTTAATAATTAACTGTTTCATTAGAAAAAAATACTAAATTGCTTATTTAGACCACTTTTGTTACATGGGTGATTGAACGACACCATCTCTCTAAGAGGTAGCGTAAACGAATACCATTATCCATTTAATTAGTTTTTATTGTAAACATACACGTTAATTATTCAAATTAAAATTAGTAAAATCTCGATTATAAATTAATCACAAACCCACAGTATTGGAATAAATTCCTTTATGCTAATATTCTATGACAATATTTGCGTACTATTTACATAATATATTTAATGGATATAAATTCATGAATAAAAATAACAGATAGTTGTTAATATTAATTATTTATTGTTTAAAACGATAATTACTAATGTATATTTATAAATATGACAGGTTGTCCTTATTTTTTGTATTATGACTAACTGTAATAAAACGAAAGCGATTTCGGATTGCAGATTTTTTAGTTCTAGGGGGCAAAGGGGGGTAGGTGATTGAGAGTCCATGAGATTTTACAACTGAATTTATTATATATTTTGACCCGCTGAAATCTAAATCTTCTACACGATAATCCGAATTTTTGTGCAGGAATTTGCTTAACTCTGAGATAGCGCGTATAAAGAAATATTCTTTCTCAAATCAATTATTGTTTCTTTAAAAAAATAAACCCAGCAAACTTTAAAAAATTCGGTCGAATAAAGGGCGAGATATTGCAAATTTATTATTAAAACATAACAAATTATCGACTATATCAGACAATTTTGATTCTAGCTATGCTTTTGCTAACTATAAAAAGATTTTTCTTACTTTTAAAGCTATGATTAGCTTTAAAATGAATTTTGAAAAATTAAACTTTATTAATTTATGACGAGGTTATACAAGTTTGAAATATGGAATTTAGGTGTAAAAAAAACAAACGATTTTTCGGTAGTATGAGTTTAAAAAATTTAGTATCATATTAATGAGAACTATAGTATAACGGAGAGTGGACTATTCGAGCTTTACTAAACTTATTTTGATGCAGTTTTCGCTCACACCTGACGCGTCTCTCGAACGCAACTGTACTTAAATTTGTAATGTAGAACCTCGATAAGTCAAACCTCAATAACTCCAAAACCTCTACAACTTAAAATACACAACCTCGATAACTTAAATAAATAATATCAGTATTGGCCCTCAGTAACTTAAAGAAATATTTCCACAACCTCTATAACATAAAATTGTTTACCAATGAGTCATTTTAAAAGAACGTGTTTTCGGTCATATTTACTGCTTGCACGTGTTCACTTAATGTAAACTACATGTCTTATTGTTTTCTTCTTGGAATACTCTGAGATAGCGCG
>NW_027313252.1:0-22873 GCF_040954645.1 Diabrotica undecimpunctata | reverse complement strand
CGCGCTATCTCAGAGTAGTGATAGAGGAGCGGTCTTTAGTTAGACGCCGACCGTCTCGGTGACGGGACGAAGTGTCAAAGGTCTAACCCCCTCCTGCATCTCGTCCTGGCACAACTTCGTTAAGGTATAAGGAACCTAATACTAGCTGGGTAAGTCACAGGTGCCTGTATGTAAATTTTTCTTCTTCTCTTTAAAGATATAAACAAAGGTTATTAGCTTCACAGTAATGACGATATTGTCGAACTAGTCTTGAATCAGCCCGGTATGGATAAGGTCACAACCTTATCCAAAAATGAGAGTCGAGACGAAGAAAATGATGGGACGGTATCAATCAAAAGAGTGACCAATTTGGAGGCTGAGGAAGCTGGAAATATTTTACTAGATTATGTACATATATAAAAAATAAATATTCGGATTATGTGTGCCTTTCGGATTATCTGTGCCGAGAAGTACAGATAATTGAGGATCTACTGTACTTACAAAAAAATGGAGCTGTACTATTTTGATAGTGATCATTAAATAATATAATAAAATATATATATATATATATATATATACATATATATATATATATATATATATATATATATATATATATTTTGATTTTATATACTCGTATTTGTCAACTTAATATGTCTTACCAAACATTGAATTTATTTTGTATTTTAAAGTTTGTCTTTCTTGTCGTTCTTTATGTTATTATATAATTTTAAAATTTTACCTATTCTCTCCTTAAAGCTGTCCTCCTTCTCATCAAAATACCCTATCTTCTCACATAGTAATATTCTTTCTGGAGAAGGCAACATTGACCAAAAGCTTTTTTCTCCTATACTTCTTTCTTGAACCTGAATAAAGTCAATTAAAGTAAAGAAAATCATGAAGAAAATATATAAAATACTTTTTTTTTTTTTTTTTTATTTAAACAAATATACCCGCATCAACCACTAAGGGTTATTAGCGGGGGGACATACACAAACAGTAAGATACATATTGTTGCATAAAAAAAAATATTTTTTACAATCTGGTATATAGTTTAGTCATTTTAAGATAACTTAATAAAGACTGTAAATTTGACGTTAGTATACTTTTTAAATTATCACTAAGGGCACACGCGATTCTTTCCTTCTGGTACACTGGACACTCAACAATTATATGTTTCACTGACAACTGAGTATTGCACTTGGTACACAACGGAGCAGCCTCCTGGTTGAAGATATGCTTGTGTGTAAGGAAAGTATGTCCTATTCGGAGTCGGTTAATGATGACTTGGTCTTTTCTATTATTTGGTAAGATGAGTTTGGTTCCTACTTGACTTAGACATTCTTTGAGTTTATTAGCAGTGTGATCCCAAGTAGTTTGCCACGCTCTGTATACGTGGGCTTTGATATTTACTTTGTGATCAGTCCAAGGCATTTGATTTATGATAGCAATACTTTGGTCGGTGGTTGCATTGCTTGCCAGAGAGTTCACTTCCTCATTACCACTTATTCCCATATGGGAAGGTACCCAGATAAAGGAAATATCTTTTTGTTGAGTCTGTAGATAAGATAACTCTTCTTTGATCTTGAGAAGTATGGCGTGAGTTGTATATAGCTGTTTTATTCCAAGTAATGCGCTCATTGAATCGGTGATGATAACAAATTTGCTTTCATTGATAGAACAACATTTTTTCACGGCCTGATGAATTGCCGTAAGTTCTCCGGTATATATACAACAATTTGTTGGGATTCGTATGGTAGACTTGACGTTTTCGTAGATGTAGGCTGCAGCATGTCCTTCATGACATTTGGAAGCATCAGTGAAGATTTGATGGGTTGTTGGGTATTTGGATATTACATTTTTATAAGCTTGCTGTATAAGGAAAGGATGTGTGGAATGTTTCGGGAGTTCTTTTAAAGACGTGTCTATTTTTGGATGTTTAATCATCCAAGGAGGAACATTTACATGAATAGGCATAGTAAGACTGAACTGTTCTAAATTAAGACCAATACGTTTTATTCGTTCGGGAAATGGTAGTTTTTTTATTGCAATGTTTCTGTAAAGATCGGACGTTATATTTGTTCTGCAAAGTATTGTTGAGTAGGTTACGTTGCTGTTGTTTGCTGAAATTCTGGCAACGTAATTTAGTGATAGGAGTTGCCTTCGTTGGCTTAAGGACAGTTCATTAGCCAAAACTTGTAAGCTACTTACTGGACTAGTTCTTGTGGCACCTAAAACTAATCTCAAGCACATATTTTGAATGTAGTCAAGTTTTTTTAAAGATGTTTTGTTAGCAGTATCGTAGCATAAACAGCCGTAGTCTAGTTTACTTCGTATTAGTGATCTATATAGAGTAAGTAAGGTTGTTGTATCTGCCCCCCAAGAGGTATTTGACAGCATCTTTAGTAGATTAATTCTGGATTGGCAAGAACGTTGCACATACATAAAAATTAATTTAGTGATTTGTAAAAGAAACTTCCCTATTGCTTTTTACACATATTCCAGTGTTTTAAATGCAGTCTCTAAATTCTCCCTTTTATTTATACCTTCTATTTAAAAAGGTTTCTCCATACATCTAATACATCTAAATACGAAAATTGTTTACGACCACAAACAATAATAGACGACTGAATCTTACTAATATAGAGTTAGTTTCAACGATATCATCCTATCCTATTAAACTATTTAGGTCACACAGGTGATGTTAAAAGATATTTGGTGTATATCCCACAAATATGTTTTAAAAGATCTATACTTTTAAGATACCCTGTTATATCTGATTTAAAGCTACGATTGTTAGACGATCAGGTTGTAAAATAACTGTTACATGTATTTATGGTGTAGGCAAATAATTACCATACACTTTTTCAGAATATGCATGTCGCTATTTGCACTTTCGGTTGCTCTAAATGTATTGTAAGAGCAATGAAGGTGTAGAAAGTCTATCAATGCTTGGTGCTGAACAGGGCTGCCTCTTAGGTTAAAAACTCTATGACAATAATCACCAAAACCACGGGTAAGGCACCCAATGTGATTGACAGTCCTTTCGAGGCCTGAAATGTACCCATTGTAAGAGCACTAACGGTGTAAAAGGTCTGTTAATGCTTAGTGTTGAACAGAGGTGATCCTTAGCCTAGGAACCTGTGACAAGAGATCGTGCAGATGAACGCGCTATCTCAGAGTTGGATAGCTCTTCTGAGCAATTAGATATAAATACAATTTGGTCATTATAGAAGTGCAATAAAAGGTGCAGCAATATTTTTTATTATTTTCTACAACGGATCATGTTAATAAAGAAAAAAATCTTTAACTTACCGTTAATCTGGCTTGTTGTCTAGCTAACACAACGTTAATTATAGACAAATTATCTTCATATTTTTGCAAATCCATTTTTAACTCTGTATCATTCGGATTGAGTAAAATTTGTTTGTAAGTTTCCATATATTCTTTATAATTCTGCCGCACTCTTCTAATTCTGCTCCAAGTGTACGGCTTTACCCTTTGTTCCAATAAGGCATAACTGGAATACCTCCACCAAATTTTCTGATTGTCTAAGATACTTTCAGTGGGTCTTATAGATAGGTACTGCCAGCTAATTAACATTCTTTCCATAGAATCTGCGGTAGCTAGTATCGAGTCATATTGATCTTTGGTTAATTCTATGTTACAATCTTGGATGATGACATCGGTATAGAGTTTGGTTACTTGCCCAACTTGAGATTTGCTTATGACCATTTTGATTTTTGTTGACATGGGATTCACAACTATAATTACAAAATTACCATAGTCAGTGTATTAAATTTTTAAAATGTATCAATTATTAACCCTTTAGGTTATCATGCAGGCATAGATAAGTTCATAGATATATAATACAAAAATAGACTGACTGTTGGCATACCAGTGTTCCCTCAATTCGACAGAGAAAACTGACGCAAAGCAGTCCCTACATCTCTTTCTAATAGGCCGGATTTATCGACCATGTGACCTTCTCATTGGTCATTTAGGTCAAAAGGGCCACTTTGTAAAAAATTCTAGTTGGAACCAAAAATTTATATAAAAATGATACTATGTTAGGATGGAAATCCGTGGCTCGTCATCGGTTCTTTGAACTTTTTTTTAATTTTTATATATGGCTGGCTGCTATCCTAACCCTACAACCCTCCCCCTTTATCCGGGCTTGGGACCGGCAACATCGCCCACCAAGCTACTCGATCCACCTAGTGGGCAATGCAGGCAAAGATTTGAAGAAAGCGTTTGATAGAGTGAGAATTCGGGACGCGATACATTTATATGAAAAGGGAATATCACTGGATTTAGTAAAAACCATTGAGAATATATATAAAGATAACATAGCTATGGTAAGATGTAAAGGAAAAATATCGCAACCTATCAAATATGAAACTGGCATTAGACAAGGAGATTCGCTGAGCCCATTAATATTTAATCTGATAATGGATGAAATAAAGAAACTTAAAAAAAGAAGAGGATATAGAATGGGAGAAAAGGAAATAAGGATAATATGCTACGCCGACGACGCCATAATAACAGCCGAAAATGAAGATGACCTACAAAGATTAATTAAAGAATTCGAAGATACGGCGCTCACATACAACATGGAGATCTCAACAGAGAAAACTAAAACGATAGTGATATCAGCGGAACCGAGACGATGTAAACTAATCGTAAATAACAAAATAATAGAACAAGTGATGGAAACTAAATACTTCGGAATAAAACTGTCAAGCTACGGAAAAGTGGAAAAAGAAGTACAAAAACAAGTGAACATGGCAAACAGAGCAGCAGGATGTCTCAACAACACAATCTGGAGAAATAAATACCTCACAACGCAAACGAAAACTAGGATATACAAATCAACAATAATACCGATAATGACGTACACAGCGGAAACAAGAGCAGATACGGCGAAAACACAAATACTACTGGAAACAACAGAAATGAAAGTCTTACGAAAAATAACAAACCAAACTCTAAGAGATAGAGTAAGAAGTGAGGAAATACGAGCGAGATGTGGTATAGAGGAAATAAACGCGTGGACCAAAAGAAAAAAGTGGAATGGAATCAACACATCGAAAGAATGACAGAAAATACGAATAGCAAGAGACAAATCGCCAAATGGAAGAAGATCATTGGGACGACCGAGGAAAAGATGGTCAGACAACGTCAATTGAGGCTAAAAACCGAAGTAAAACAGGCATTAAGCCTATTTATAAAGTAGGAAGAAGAAGAAGAAGGATGGAAGTCGGAACAAAACAGTCAGTGTAACTTGAGGTATTTGTCTAAATATGACAGTAGCCAGCAATATTTAAAATTGAATAAGTTAAAATTATAATAAAATAACAGTAGGAACCATCAGAATTACGAATTTATCCTAAATTAACGTTAAGAAAATTGAAAATTTTTTTTAAATTAATGTAGGTGGTAATGTAATGTAGGTAGTGGTAATGTAGGCTTAGTTTCCTCTTGGATGTGTCATTTTATTATTGAACTTTCATTCATGCAAAATCTAGTCACACTTACAACTAACCTAAAAATAATTAGGATATTAGGATAAGACCTACCAATCTACCAGACCTACCAAATTGTTTAATTACGTGCTCGTAATCTAGCTGTACAACTGTTTTTCTTCACATCACAAATAATAAATCAATAGTTAAGTACTAAGCTACGTATTTATTATTTTATAAGTAGCTATAGTTACAAAACAACGTTTTGAAACAGTAAACCAAAGTTCACTGTTTCAAAACTGTTTGATGAACGAGGAATACTCTATTTTGTTTTGGACGGGGACGTACAGCGGAAATTCTTGGTTAGCGATAGAAATGCAATTTCAGGGCGATACCATTTTCTAGGCCAGCGTTGACGTGCATTGCAGCGGGATTTCTCGCGAGCGACAGCGATGCAAGTACTTTTTTCGGCGCGTTTATGGCTTAGGTTTAAGTAATACATAAATCTCCATGGCGCGAGGCCCCTCGGACCGCGAGGCCGTGGGCTGTGGCCCACGTCTCCTACGCCTTACGCCGCCTCTGGGTTTATCTCGACCTTTTGTGGGAAGAGTGGTGGGTGAAGCTTTGAATGATCAGAGTTCTATTGATAGCTGTGATTTCAAATTGCTTTAGTTTGTTTATGATCATCAGGATAATGACAATATCATGTTTTGGTCAGAATTAGCATCGTACCATTACTCAAGAGATTTTGTTCCCCAAAAATTTTAATCCTCCTTTGCTGCAGGCTTGTTCAATAAAGGATTTTTGGGTTTTCCTGTCTAGGCAAGTTTTCATGGAGGCTGGGAAACCCAAGACGAAGAACAATTAAGACAGCTAATTTACGAAAAACTGAGAGCAATTAATCTGAATTCCGCCTATTATAGGAACTCATAAGACATTCGAAGAAATTTGCGTCTGGTACAGCAGAATAGGTCACTCCACATAACTCGATAGTATAGTTTAGGTAAGTGCTAAGTTGCTATGTATGATAACTAGTTAGTGTTTAAAAAGATTTCTCCATTAAAAAAATCCGATAACTATTTCGTGCCAAATTTTTAGGACATGCGTTAAAACGTGACTCAAATGTACAAATCGAGATTTTAGCAAATTTAAAGAAATTGTCTGCCCCTTGTATAAACTACATTGAAAACTGTTACTACCACTTTTATGTTTACTACTGTAACCATTACATTATAATATGATTTAGGGGAAATAAAATTTTCAGGAAAATAATACATTGAACCTTTATTAAATTTAAGGAAAATGTACATACCAAAATTGAATTCTTCTTCATTCATTGAGTAATTCTGCAGACTAGCGGCCATAGTGTTTCTCCATTGGTAATACTGTGATGGAAGGTCCCATTTCTTAAGCGATGCATCTGTATTCCAATATATTGAAAAGGCATCCAGCTTTACCAAATAGTAACAGGTTTCTGCATTTTTGTCATATTTTGATGGTCGCCATTTACTAAAATTAAATGTAATGTGGTGAGATAATATTTTACCATTTATTTCTACCTGTCGGTCCAAGCTGTGATTTTAAAACAGTTCTAGAAAAAACTAACACACTTGCAATACATTTTTAAATGTTAAAAAACAAGCTAAGGTATTGACAAATAGCGAAATTAGGGATACTTTTGACATTTTACGTAAATAACTTATTAACCGGGTATATTCTTGCAAACTGTTCATTGTCTCAGATAACAAAGCCGATTTTATTGAAAGTTATTGGGCTAATTAAGGGTTTTTAAGAAAATTGTTACAGCAGTTTCTTTAGATTTATTTCTTATACCAAAAGTTCTTTTATGAAAAAGAAGACGTATTAAAAATCTAGATAGTTCTAGATGTCATCGAAATAGCTCAAAATGTCTCGTAAAATTTGGAACATCAGATAGTTAAAAGCAGAGTTTGGGGCACTTGGGCGAGACAGTGTGACGTCACTGTTGGTAAGCGTTGAATCTGCATTAGCGACCAACTCGTAAATTAGCACAGTTCAAAACCTTAGCCAAGACCGGAACCATTTGTTAACTGTGGGTCAGTCAACTTGGCAAATTTTTTGAACTGTGCTTTGATTAACTTCAGATTCCAGAGTATCTTTTTCCTTTCTGTGGTCAGTTGTGGGTAAATTAATTACTAATGTTTGTAATTACTTAGAGACCTATACCTACTAATCTTTTTAGTGGAACTTTTTGGGAGGGTTCTGGCTGTTGATCTAGGAAACCTTTTGACCTTATTGTTTGATTCTTCTTTCCTTGCCTGGAAATTTCTGCAATTATTTTGTAAATGTCATATTTTCCGCAAATAACACGTCTTCTGTTTTTATTTTGATGTTTTTTAAGATTTTGCAGTATGCTTGAAATTTGGTTTGTTGGTTATTAGCGGAAGAGGCTTCCTCATTTTCTCGAAATCTTATTTCTTTTTATTTTGAACCAGCTCTGGAAATACTTTTCACCTCTTCATACTCCTGTGCTGAAATTATTGCTTCATTTAGCGCTTTGTGATGTTGCATCTTAACATTCTATAGTCAGTTAATGAGTACCTGTATTTGTTCCAGAAAATCATTAGGTGCCTAAGGGTACTCCAAATTCATTAATGTTTTAATATCGGCTTCATACTATTGCAGGCTTTCGTTACCTTTTTGATATCGAACTCTCAGCTAACTTTGGAAAACCTTCTGACCATATCTAAAGCTTGAACTAGAGAGGTAGAACTGGATGCATCTTGGTGAGAAAATTGCAAGATGGTTGCTGCCTGTCCTTAAAGCGACACTACCAAGAAAGTTACCAGTTCTTTCTCAGTCTAGCCATATACTCTAGTTGCAGCTGCGAATTGGAGTTTCTCATGCTGTTTGACTATAGAATGTGGCTGATTTTAAAATTTTAGTAGTTCTTATTGTTCCTGTTTTAACTATAGAAGATGATGAACCTATTTGTTTTGATTAGGCATTAATTACTGAAACAATATTAGATACGGAAGCTTGGGTACCAATTTTTCTTTCTAACTCAGCTACTAATCCTTCTAAATCAGATTTAAATGGTTTTGTTCTTCAGATTCAGGATTGTTGGAATTAAAGCGTTTTGTTGTTGTTCTGTTTTATTATCTAAATTATTCTTTAAACAGTCTTATTGTTCCTCTAATTTGTCTATACCAATAGTAATTTGACTTATCTCTAACTTAAAATCTTCTCCTTCTTCTCTTTCTTTTCCTCTTAATTGTCTTATCTACGTTTCTCATCCTCGTCTTGTTCACGCTTCTCCTTTTCTCTTCTTTTCCTCTTACTTTTTGTTATAAGCTTTAACAGCAGAGTTTGGGGTACTTGGGCGAGACAGTGTGACGTCACTGTTGGTAAGCGTTGAATCTGCATTACCGGAAAACTCGTAACTTAGCACAGTTCAAAACCTTAGCCAAGACCTTAGCATCTCTGACTTCAGCGAGTAAGACAGTAGGTTCTCTAGGGTAGTCAGATGGCCACGCCACTGATTTTCTGCTGGTACCTCGTTATTTTTATATAGCTCGCCACAGTAGTTTCTCCATGTTTCCAATATTTCATCGGTATCGGTCTTTAGATTACCTTCCTTATCTATTACAGAGCATGTTTAAGATTTAAATTCGCTGGTCTTCTGAAATAAATCCCTCGGTTTATTTCGACAGCCATGTTCCTCTATCTCTCTGCATATTTTAGAGATGTAATCAGCTTTTGATAACGCTCTGTATTCTCGTTTTGTTCCGTATCTAGTTTTATGTTCTTGTCTGCGTTGAATCACAGTCCACGTATTGTCGGATACTTACGATTTTCGGCTTGTGGAAACCGCTGCCTCACAGTCTTTTGCAGCCTCGATTACCTTATTTTTAAGATAGATCCAAGTGCTCTCAGGATCACTATCTACTTGTTTTAAAGAAAGAGCTTGTTCTAGGTTTTGTTGGAAGTCATTGATTTTTGATGAATTTACAGACATGACTTTTCTTAGGAGTCTTCTTTTGGGAATTTTAAAATGAAGTCGAACGTTCAATACCAGGAGTTGACGATCGCTTCCACAATCTGCACCAGGATATGTTTTATAGTTGATGGTCGACGACTTACATCTTGATCTTATTAGGATGTAGTCTATTTGATTTCTTGTTCGTCCATCTGCGGTATTAAATTGCCATGTGTATAATCTCTGTGGATGATGCTAATAGAACGCGTTTGTAATTTTAATATGTTGTTCTTCACAGAACTCAACTCCACTAGATGGTCGCCATTCTCATTTCTCCCTCCCAGTCCATTTTTGTCCACCACTCATTCATAAGGAATATAATGACTTTAAAGACATAGAAGAATGTCTTAAAATTGGAGTCAGACCTATTTGGCAAAAAATAACCAAATATAGTGGAACTATAAAGGCGTACTGAGCTCAATGGGAATCTCTATATCATTCTAATGGTCTTTTAAATGGGAAGTGGGAAAAGCCCGATTGAGTACGTAAAGTTCAACAATTCTACTGCCAAAATCACACATTAAATGCGTGTTGCAAGAACCTTCCTGGAGGACATTTTGAAGGCAAAAGAACACTTGCTAGAATTCGGGACAGATTTTACTGGATCACTTGTCACCGGGATGTAGAAAATTGGTGCCAGACATGCGATTTATGTAACGGTGAAAAATGTCCTGGAACAAAAAGTCATAATAAAGTGGTACAATATCTTTCCGGAGAGCCTTTTAAACGACTTGTAGTGGATATTCTCGGTCCACTTCACAATTCCTCGTTGATAATCAAAATATTGGGATAATTTTATTCCTTTCTTCTTGCTAATCTATACAAGTTCCGAATATGAAGTGACCGGTTATTCTCCATCGATAACGATCACTGGAAGATAAATGAAGCTTCCTCAAGATCTTATTGAAATACAGCCTCCCTGCGAAGAAGAATGTTCATCCCTGACGTACATCGAAAATTTGAAACAAAAATTGTAAAAAGTCTACGAATTTGATCGTGTTTGGAAGTTTACTGAAGCAATATGAATGACGATTAACGACAAATTTAATGTTTGTTAATTTCAAAAACTAAAACTAAAAAAATCAATGGTATTATTAATAAAAAGGCAAATGTGCATATAAAACAAGATTGAGGAACAAAAAGTAATAGAAAAATATCCAGAGAGAAGAAAGTTAAAAATTTTGAAGTAAAAAGTAAAGAAAGTAGTAGTAAAAAAACAAAAACAGAAAGATCTCAGATCAAACGGAGTGACGATCTTGCTAGAACAAGAAGAATGACATCAATTTGGTATAAAATAAAAGTTAGATCTCTGAGAATTTAATGAAAAATGTTTTTATAAACAGTGATTTTCTTACCTATTGGTTGACTCTGCAGTAATAGATCCAATACATAGCCCAGCTGCAACAGGAGTTTTCAAACTATAATTATCTTCATACCTAATATGAATATTCGCTATATTCAATTGGAAATAATTCAGAATATTGGAGATCAGATGTTCCGAAAACGAAGTGGGCCCTCCTAGAATTTCATGGTTATCTAAATTGGCAAGAGCTTTTTTCTTTGACGCTCTAGCAAGCCTTTTATTTTTCTCGGCATCAAATGGCTCGTTCGTTACGATCGGGCCTGCTATGATATGTAGGTCTTCTATGTTGACAACAATTGGCTGATTCCATAGGCTCGTCCATGGTATTTGTAACCATATTTTTCCGATTGTTCCTGCTCGTACTTCGATTGGAAGATCTAGTTCATACTATATTACAAAAATATTTACTTTATACAGGGTGTTTCAAAAAGGTATGTCATAAATTAAATCATGCATTTCGGGGACAAAAATATATTGATTGAATCCAACTTACCTTAGTACAAAAGTGTACACAAAAAAAGTTATAGCCCTTTGGAGTTACAAAATAAAAATTGGTTTTTTTTAATTATCTCCTAAACTACTTGACATTTTGTACCTAATAAAAATGGACACGTTACTTTCTTGTTCTGAAAGCATTTTTCATACAAAAGAAACAACAAAATCTAAGCGCACAGAAAAATTTTAAGGGGGGTATGCAGCCCTAAATCCCCCCAAACTTTTGAGTACTTTCAAATCAAATGAATTTTGTGGCATCATTAGTTTAACACATTTACTTTCTACGGATACAATAATTACACAAACAGTTCCATCAATAATAGTAAATAATTTGAAGCTATCATTTATTGTGTGAATAAGATTAATATTAAAAATTTTGATATTACAATGGCCTACACATTTCAAGAAATGGCAGATATGCATTTAAATTTGGGTAAGATGGATCAGATTAAATAATGATTTCAATAAACAATCGGGAATATTGTAGGTGAATGACAAGGAAGTAGTGCAGCAGCCACAAGGCATTATGCAGTAAAATACCCCAATCGAAATACACCCGATATACGATTATTTCTGACCATTGATCGTCATTTACGGGAAACGGGAAAGTTGCTGGCAATAGTGGTCGTCCAATAATGGATGCAACTGATGAAGACATTTTAGAAATCACTGAATAAGTCCCTGGAACAAGTACAAGGGTAATAGCTGCTCAACTAAATGTTCATCACGTAAGGGTTTGGAGGCGTTTGAGGGATCAGCTGCTTAAACCCTATCACTTAACAACGGTTCAAGAGTTATTGGTTGAAGATTATCCTAAAAGGATTGGATTTTGCGATTGGTTGTTAATGGAAACACTGGAAATGTTAATTTTATTAGAAATATTTTGCTTACCGACGAGGCTACCTTCAGTAGAAATGGAATAACAAACCATCATAACGAGCACATTTGGGCCGACGAAAATCCTCACGCTAAAAAAACGACTCATCACCAAAGGACTTTCAAAGTTCATGTTTAGCAGAAATTGTGGATAACAATCTAATAGGCCCAGTATTTCTTCCCAATAATTTAAATGGTGATAATTATTTGCAGTTCTTGGCAAACGATTTACAAGAGTCTTCGGAAGAAGTGAATATTTCAATAAGGCAAAATATGTGGTTTCTACAAAACGGCACTCCACCGCAGTACTGTAATGAAGTCCGAGAATACCTTTGCAGGCAGTATCCTGGTCGGTGGTTTGGAAGGGGTCGTGACGCACCTATTTCTTGGCCACCCAGAAGTCCAGGTCTTAACCCCATGGACTTTTGCTTTTGGGGGTTTATGAAAGAGAAAGTGTATTCTGTAACAATAAAGGACGAACAACAATTGAGGGTTAGAATAATTGAAGCTGCAAATCGATTTCGTCAGAAAAATATGATTTTTCAGCGCATTTGGTTTTCCTTATTAAAACGATACCGAATGTGTATTGAAGAAAATGGGGGTCATTTTAAACATTTATTGTAATATCATATTTATAGAGGTTATAGACATTTTTTGTACTTGTTAATTCATTTAATCCATTTATTTAGTTGCACGTAATTTTTTAAAGGTTAATGAAAAGGACCGTAACTCAATAAAAACTGTTTTTTGAAAAAAGTGATAAAATGCAAAATGTTTTTAAAAATAATGTGTTAAACTAATGATGCCACAAAATTCATTTGATTTGAACTTACTTAAAAGTTTGGGGGGATTTATTACGGCACACCCTCCTTAAAATTGTTCTGTGCGCTTAGATTTTGCTGTTTCTTTTTTATGAAAAACGCTTTCAAAACAAGAAAGTAACGTGTCTATTTTTATTACAAAATGTCAAGTAGTTTAGGAGATAATGCAAAAAAAAATTTTTATTTTGTAATTTCAAGGGGCTGTAACTTTTTTGTGTACACTTTTGTATTAAGGTAAGTTGGATTGAATCAATTTATTTTTATATCTGTATATAAACTGATACATTTATTTTGAAACTTTTTCTTTTCTTAGTGATTGTAAAATTTTAAGTTTATGCTCGATATAAGACAGCGAATTTCAAGGCATTATTCATATTTTAACCCACAAACAAAGACGCCGTCTATTATCGATTAACAACGAAAATTATTATAACTATTAGATATAAAGTGAATTGGGTAATAAATTTTTAGGATATGGTATAAAATGACCTACAGAACTTTATTTACAGCATTAATAAATTAAAATTGCATTAACGTAACGATCGTTAACAGTAAATGTCACAAACTTCACAAAAAATGTCACGAAAAGTTTTTTCCTCCTATATTTGTCATTTTTAAATAAAAATGTATGTTTAAAAAGTGGCATAAACGTAATATAACTTCTCTTTGATTAGGTAAGGCGGTAGAATTGCCCCGGTCAGCTAGTACCATCTAGTACTATAATAAATTTAGATTATAATAAAATTTCATTTTCCAAACATTTATACCCAATTCAAATACTTCGTTTTTGTTTTATGTTAACCCTTGAATCTATTATATCAGTTACTCAAATCTCATAGAGGGAGGATACAATGAAAGACAGCGAGTAAAGACATATTTCTAATGTGTCTTTGTGAAATGCTTACGAGTCGCTTTAATTTTTTGAACGACCCTCTAGTGCTTTGTACATTTTTGAATTTATAATGAGATAATGTGCTATCAAGCTGAGAGGACAGAATATAAGGCTTTTTACTTAAAGAACTTTCTTTTATTTATATGCATTATAAGACACACTGTATACATTTAAATATTTGATAAATATGATTACCATGTTAAATATTATTATTACCCTATAGAAATATTACAGTATTAAAATTTCAACGAATGATTGGTTCCAATGATTTAATGGATACAAAACTTAACAGTGACATACTATTGATTTTAACTTCATTTCGTATGCTGTTTCTAGTTTATGTAAATATTACATCAACTTACCAGTGCTTCTGGCTTCAATTTTAGGTCTGTCAGTTGAACTTGGCCCGAAAATATCCCGACATTTAAATTTTCCGCATCAAGGTCAACAACGTATTTTCCCAGTAACTGATTTAATAGTCTAGCAACAGCTCCTTCCAACATCTAAAATTAATAACGTACAAATATTTAGTATTATACAAAATAAAGACCATCATAGTAAAAACGTAAAAATTTTAATCCAGGAAACATTTAAGAGATCATGAGGCTAACGTACAGAAGCTTAACTTGTTGATTAGCATCATCACAATACAAAAATAAGGGACAATGGAAATATCCAGTCTCCATCGTAAATACATCTTGATGTGAAACCTTTATTGCTGTGCCCCGTAGGCAAGTAAGCAAGAGCGATTTATCTGTCGTGACGGCAACCCGGCATGATCTATCTTATGTCGCGTCGTTATGCATCCCATGTGTCACGTGTTTACGTTGTATTGCGTCTGTCTCTCTATTCTTTGTGAATTGTATATACACTTATATCACATCTTATATAAAATATGGAAAGCAGGTTTTAAAATCACGCCACACACCCCCTAAAATAGTATTACCCCCAGGCGATTAGGAAAAGATTTCCGACTCTCGCACTAAACTGCTCTGTTCCAGGTCTTTTGGGGGGAGGGGGACAAGATTTTACAACACAATGTCAGTACATATAATGCTGGATCCCTAGCAACAGAAGAAAAAATCTTCTTCTTCTTGTTCTTCCTCTTTATAAGCAATTCTGCATGTTCATTGGCGGATTAATACCTCTATTAAAGGTTGTCACTCCAACTTTTTTGCGGTTGTCCGATACTTCTGCCCATTGGTGACTTATCTCTTGCTATTTTGATGACATAGGTCTCCTCCATTCTGCTTATGTGGTTATTGTTTTCTATTTTGTGTCCATTCATTTATACACTATACTTTACATTTTTTTTCTAATGTCTTCACTTCTCTTTTGATCTCTAAGCGTATTTCCTGTAATTCTTCTCAGTACTCTCGTTTCTGTCGTTTCCAGTAGCCTTTGCGTTGTGGCTGTGTCAGGTCTTGTTTCTGAGGTATATGTCATTATTTTTCTTACACTGGCTTTAAAATATCTTGATTTCATCTCAGTGTTAATGTGTTTGTTTCGCCATATACTATTATTAAAGCATCCTGCCAGTCTATTTGCTTTTTGTACTTGATCTCTCACTTCTTTGTACAGATCTTCATAACTAGAAGGAGTAATTCCCAGGTATTTCATTTCCAATACTTGTTTAATATTAATGCCATCAATTTCTACTTTACATCTGCTTGGTTCTTTGCTGACTACTATTGTTTGAGTTTTCTGAGATGAGATTGTCATATTAGATGCTTTTGCTCTTATGTTAAATCTGTGGACCAGTCTTTACAGACTATCTTCATCTTTGCGTCGTCTGCGTAACAGAGTATTTTTTATTTCTTTGTTTCTCATTCTCTATCCTCTTACTTTGTTAACGCTTTTGATGATTTTATCCATGATCAAATTGAAGAGCATGGGGCTTAATGAATCTCCTTGTCTTATTCCGCTACCTATTTCTATAGGTTCTGTAAGTTATCCATCTATTCTGACTTCCATTTTGTTGTTTTGGTAGATGTTTTCGGTAGTTTTTATAATATTTAGGGGAACTTCTCTATTATACAAAAGATGGATTACATCTTTGAGTCTTACTCTGTCAAATGCTTTTTTTAGGTCACTCAGACACAGAAATACTGGTCTATTATACTCTAGTGATTTCTCAGTAATTTGCTTTATAACGAATATTGCACCTGTACACGATCTTCCAGTACGAAAACCTTGTTGTTCAACTGCTAAATTTATCATCTGATTTATTAGCACTTGTAAACTTTTAGTTGTAAGTTTTAGCGTAGTATTAGATTATATTAGATTTAGAGATCTATTGTGGTCCTTTAGTCCTAGATAACATTCTCTAGTCTGACCCTTTTTATAAAGTCTAGTAGCTTCGAGACTGTACCTTCCAGGTAGCTATTTGCCGGTGGATTTTCTTCTCCTAATGCAAAGAACTGCACATTTGTCATACTGTCACGCTGACATAAAATGTGCTCTGCTGTTTCTTCTTCGAGGTGACAGAATTTGCACTGGTCACCATCTGATAATCTCATCAGCTTCAAGTGCCCTGTTAGAAGAACTATTATGGCTTTGACTGTTTTCCTGTCTTTGCTTATTAGGTCTGCCGTAAATTTTGGCAAATGTTCTGTAATGAACTGTTTCGCCTGTCTTTGTCGTGGTGAATTCCTCCAGAAGGGTTCCGGTCCAATGAATGGCATTGATGAGCCTTGTTTTGCCATTTCATCTGCTTTTTCATTGCCCTTATGACCCTCGTGCCCCGGTACCCAGGCTACCGTAACCTTGCTACGGTCTCCTAGTTTATTTAGAGCACACACGCAATCTCATACTAACTAAGAATTGACCTCTACAGAATTGAGTGTCTTAAGCGCTGCCTGACTATCCGTGAAGATGGCAACTAGACAGAACGTTCTTTCCTGCCTTTCTACTTTTTCTGTCACATCCTTAGATAGACTTACCGGGAAATGTATCTCTTGATTTGTCACTACTACGCCGGCTCCCATACCCTCCGATGTTTTTGAGCCACCCGTGTACCAGGTAGCAGCAGCTTGTATGGGTACACCTTTATTCCAGTCTTCCCTGTCTGGTACATTAATTGTGAAATTATGAACTAGCGTAGTATGAAGATTATATCTATGTAGTATTCTGGCTGTTTTTTTATCTCTTTTTTTGAATAGTAGAATTAGTTCGCTCGTTCTCCATTCTTGCGGTATTTTATTGTGTTTTATATTTTATTAATTAATGTTGTTAATTTGTACATCAGATTTTTGTAGATTTCAAACAGACTTATGATTCAATTAATCGTCTAAAACTATGGATTATTGGTTGAACTGGGCATGTCCGCGCTGATCCGCTGTCCCCATTGTTGTTTAACCTTGCATTAGAATTTGTCATGTAAAAAAAAATATCCGAAAATCAAACCGGATATAGCTGCTCTGAGAGCAAAGATATATTCCGATACATAGCAATTTTAATACCGTTATTCAAATAAATTTAATAGACCAGGAACTTGAAAAAAAGACATACAAGAAAAATTCCTCGACCACCAAAAATTAAGAAAAAATCGTGGATGACACACGAGATTCTAGATATGATGGAGGAGAGGCGAAAGGTCAAAGATCAGGACAAGATATTATACAAAAGAATAGACAAAGAGATCAAAAAAGCAATCAGAATGGCTAAGGACATACAGCTGAGAGAACAATGTGCGGAAATTCAGATATTACAACAGAAATACTATTCATTCAATATGCACAAAAAGTTAAAGAAACTGTAGGCTTATACAAGCCTAGAAGAGTTGGATGTTTGGCAGACATCCAAGGTAATCCACTACTAAGTGTGGAAGAAAGACTGGACACTTGAAAGAAATATGTGGAAGTACCATTTGAAGATAAAAGGCAGATTGCCATTGAAGACATAGAATGCCAAACAGGCCTTTAAGAAGTCACGATAGCTATTAGAAAAACTAAAGATGGTATAGCTGTAGGCCTGACAAATTTTATACAGAATTCCTGAAACTTATGGCGAAATGACTATATTTAACAACACATTTACAACTGGAAATATTCCTCAAAGCTGATTAAAGTCGACCTTCGTAACTATACCAAAAAAATTAAATGCAAAAACATTCGAAGGCTACAGAATAATTACCCTAATGAGCCACTTACTTAAAACGTTTTTAATAAAAAATGTGAAGAACAAGTATCATGGACACAATGTGGATTTCGCCATACCTTAGCCACCCGAGAAGCTTTATTCGCTATACAAGTGCTTATCCAAAGCAGTGAAGTCAACTGTAATGTATATATTTATTTTATCGACTACAAAAAGGCATTTGATAGAGTAAAACATGACAAGCTCATATCCATCTTGAAAGAAGCGGACTTGGATGATAGAGACTTGCGAATTATATAAAATTTATATTACAACCAAACTGCCAACATTAAAGTGGAAGACCAGTTGATAGAGACAATCTCCATGGATAGAGGTGTGAGACAAGGGTGCATTCTGTCTCCAGTGCTATTTAACGGAGTTAACGCAGGAATGCGTCTTAGTTAACGGAGAGCGTCTAAACAACATAAGATATGCTGACGACGCAGTAGTTTTTGCAGATAGCCAATAAAGATGGTTTACAAGCAATAATTTCGCGCATATCATATATAAGTCGAGAATATGGGCTAGATCTGAATACGAACAAAAGTACATGGTAGTTAGTAAGCGCGAAATATTAAATACACATCTTTTGGCAAACCAACAGAAAATTAATATGGTAAACAGCTACACTATCTTGGTACTAACATAAACAGTCAATGGGATCACACAAAAAATATATAGTCGTTTCAAAACAAGAACGACGGCTAATAAGGCAAAATATTACTATAAATGATCATAACTTCATCACTTAGAAATATCTAGGTGCAACAATGACAAATGACAACAACGTAGAAGATGAAACGCGAATACTGGTGGCAAACAAATTTTTATTTGCAATGCAACAACTAATAAGATCAAAATTTTTCTCACGATCTGGGGAAAATTAAAGGAAAATCTACTGTGATATATAAAAGCCAATAGACTAAGATGGCCAGTATATGTGATACGCAGTAATGACAATTGCCCTCAAACAATGTGTTTTGGGAAAGACCAGATTGAAGAAGATCTGAAGGACCGTCTAGAAAAAAGTGGAAAGATAAAGTTAAAGAGGATCTGGAGAAAATGGGAATACGATAATGGGAAATAGCGACACAGGACCGACAAACATGGAAGGCAAGAGTAAAAGCAGCAAAGACTCAGGAAGAGTTACGCCATTGGTGAACTAATAAATAATATTAATTTAATTAAATGTATTACCATTTGGAATATATACTATATATTCAATATAAACTAATATTGCACTGCAAGATACCAGACGCATGGAGAAACAGCATAACGATACCAATGTTCAAGAAAGGAGATAAAGAAGATCCCAACAGAAGAACACCGCACTTAAGCACTTACCACAAAAGTTCTAACCAACAAAATTAATAAACTAACAACTTTATCAGATGAACAATAAAGACTTAGATCCGGAAGATCCTGCGTAGACGCCGTATTTGTACTAAGACAAATCACAGAAAAGGCCATCGAGTACAATAAACCAACATATCTATGTTTTATAGACCTGACAAAGTCTTTCGATCGCATCCAAGTCGAAGACGTCTGACACCTATTGTATAAAAGAAACATACCAATCAATATTATCCAAACCATCGAAAACATCTACTTCCATAATCGAATACAGGCAAAGATAAATGGAAAACTAACACAGTGTTATACTAGTATAAAGCGGAGTGAGACAGGGTCACTCGTTAAGCCCACTTCTCTATAATATAATAATGGACGAAATAATACAAGCAGTAAAGGTCATGGTTCTTCTTCTTCTTGTGCCACTCCTATCGGAGATTGGAAATCATCAAGGCTATCCTGACCTTGTTTACAGCTGACCCATCGAGTTAGAATCTATGGAGAAGCTATGAGCATATTAACGTGTGTATTAAAAACGGCGTAGGTAGGCGTGGCTAACGATGATACCAATATGGCGGTGGGATCATGGCCGGACTCAATAATATTAAAACTACTATAAAAATATGACTCTAGTTATTCAGAAGATTTAATCATAATCTAAAAAAGTGCAATACATTTTTAATAAACTATGATTTATTTATTCCGCGGTAAACACTAAAAACACGATATATTATACATAAAGATAAATTAATACAGTCAAATACTATTAATTTATTCTCTGAAGTACGGGCCATTACTTTGTTTACATATTTGTATACTAACCTGTAGAACGTTATTTCTGAAGATTTTTTATTAACATTGCTTCTGCTACTGCAACTACGTTGAGAACAAGAAACCATTATTATGCACTATCACAATATATTATTACAGTTTCTATAAAAGTATTATAAAACTAAAAATATTCGAAAAACAATTAATTACGCAACCATGACATTTTTCTACGGCCTGGATTTCGTTTTCCTTCTATTTTTCCTTGCATTATATTTTGCAGTAATGCGTATTTATGTCTTCTCAAAGGTCATGGTTACAGAATGGTAAACAAAGACATCCAAATATTATGTTATGCAGACTACGCCGCATTAATCGCCGAGACAGAAGACGAGCTCCAAAGATTAACACACATCTTTAATAGAACAGCCAAGAAATACAATATGATAAGATCAGCAGAAAAAAACCAAATGTATGACAACCTCTAAATAAAAAATCTAAATAAGAAAAGTCTGTTGGATAGGGAGAGAAGCGAAAATATAAGAAGAGCATGCAATATAGAAGACATAAATGGATGGGTGACAAAACGGAAACAGGAGTGGAACGAACACATTAGTTAAATGGCAGAGGGTAGGATAGTACGAATAGTACGAGATAAATCATCAAATGGACGAAGAAGTATTGGCAGACCAAGAAAAAAATGGTGCGATAATTTAAACAATTTAGGAGGCTAATATTGAAGAAGAAACAGGCTTTAAAACCTAAATACAAGAAGGAAGAAGAAGAAGAAGGAATATATACGAAAAAGATAATTCACAAAGTATTTGAGAATTATTCACTTGGTACAGTATTAATTTGAAAACGTTTAGAATGAAAATAGAAACTCGCTTATCGAGATCAAGTAAAATATTTATACGTCTGGAAAACTGCCCTACATTAAAATAGTATGTAGTAAGCCAGATAGATACCCTACTGTTGATTTTCTCACGTTTAATAATCATCATAAATGTTAAATTTGTATAAAATATTAATGTACCTTATTAGTATCAAATAATACATACCTTCTGATCACTATTTTCTAGCAACCACTAAGAAAAATAGCACAATTTGCTCACATCTTAACTTCACTCACATATGGAACAGACGTCAACGGGAGTTTATCGATTTCCAGCTTTCCGTGGAAGTTGCTAACTTCAAACTTCGTACGCCGGTGTGGCGACAGAATTCTGCTCTGTTCGAATCGATATGGCTGTTCGAAAGGTGTTTTAATTTTGTTTTGTTTTGTTTTCTTGCTTACACAAGTATTACAGGGTGTAAATAAGTAATCATTTAGGTTGTTTGAAGTGTTAAAAATATGCTACCATTTATTATATTACAATGTTTACTTGTGTTGTACTTCAAATAAACATATCGGCCTTTCTCAAACTTATTCAAACAAATTTTACAAAAAAAGTGAAGAAGGTATAGGCTCTGAATAATTTTGGATAGAGACGGTATTGGAACTCAAAAAGCTTTGCTTAGTTTGATCCTGCTCACGAAAAAAAAAAATACCTGTTTGTGTTTGGAAGGCAACGAAAAGACTTTCGATCAGATACAATAGGTATAGTTTGTTTCACGAAAAATGGTTGAGTGCTTAATGGTTACCTGAGTTGATCCTATTGTGTATACAAGAGTCTCTCAATAAATTACCGAAGTACACAGGGTCGCACTTCAGAAAGTTTGTTATTTAATATATTTCATTGGTAGCTGTGTAATACACGATTATAAAAATTTATTAAATTATTTCATATGGTATTTTCAGGTTGTTCAAGTAAATATACTTGATAATTGAACAATTTTTAACATGAAGAAAGTAGTTTTTTTGTTCTACGTGAATAATTGTAGTATATAGATCTAAATTCAGACAGGTACTTTCCTTCACACTTATTACAGGCTTAGGACTGTCAGCAAAAAACGTACAGTAATAATAGTTCTATTTACAGTATATACATACAAACGAATACATAATGTACAAAAAATAGATGAATTGAAAAAAAAGTATATTTATGAATTCCTAAATACCTAATTCTGTTTCGCTGTCGCTATCCTCTTCAAGATTAATAACAATTGGTTTAATTATGTGATTCAAAGTAACATATGAATTTTCTACGTTCATTACACGGAGTACTGAATTTTTTCAACTTTCTGGGGAGATATCATCAACACATTTCCTTATTAATTCGACTACACTACCACTTAAAGTCGGAGAAACATTTTGTGACCTAACATTTGACTTTAGTTGGTGCCACATATGCTCTATGGGATTAAATAAACAATAGTAGGGCGGAAGCCGTAACACTGTATGTCCCATGTCCTCGGCCAATGCGTCACAAACATATACTTTTTTAATAGAAAATGATTTTAACACTTCTAACAGTTCATTTTTGACGTTTAATTGACGACTGTGATAACTTGCATTGTCCACTACTATCACACTATTTTGAGGAAGGTTAGGTATAAGACAATTCTTAAACCATTGCTCAAAAAACTCTGCCGTTGTATCCTCATGGTAGTCCACGCAGGAGTCTTTAATGTTCTTTGCAGAACGCCATAAGGCATTTGAGACCCAACCATTTTCTGATCCTGCATGTAAAATTGTTATTCTTTTCCCTCTGTTTGATGGAGCTTTTGTTTGACACCTGTTGGTAGAATCGACTCTGAGATAGCGCG
>NW_027313251.1:0-22874 GCF_040954645.1 Diabrotica undecimpunctata | reverse complement strand
ACGCGCTATCTCAGAGTTCCGAGTATCATGTACGTTGACTTTTCCTGATTTATTTCTAGGTCAAAATATTATGCCTCCTTTTCTAATTTTTTTATAACATTTTGTAATGATTTTCTAGTTTTTGTTAGAATAATAAGATCATCAGCGAAGGCCAAACATTGATATTCATTGTTGAAGATGGATCCGGCCATTTCTGATTATTGTTTCCAATAAAAAAATTAAAAAGCAACGTGGATAACAGATCTCCTTGTCTAAGACCTCTATTGACTTCAAACTCATCCGATGAAAATCCTCTTCATACTACATGATTTCGTGTGCTATTCAGAGTCATTCTTACTAACCCAACCAGTTTTGCGGGTATGCCCAAGCAGCTCAGGGCAACATACATTTTATTCCTTCTTATCCTATCATATGCTTGTTTAAAATCTATGAACAGCATAAAGGGTTACCCTATATTCATAGCAGCTAGTCTGGATTTCTATTAGTGTAAAAATCTGATCTGTCACTGATCTGTTAATTCTAAAACCGGCCTGATACTCACCTAGTTTATCATCAGCTAATCTGTTGAGTCTCTTTCTTAACATCCTGGCTAATATATTGCAATAAGTATCCAGCAGAGCAACACATCTGTAATTTTCAAATGCCAATCTATTTCCCTATTTGTACATGGGGCATAATAGAGCTTTGATCCAATCTTTGGGTATATTTTTGAGTATATTTTCCTCTTCCAATATACTTTTGATAAGACTGTACATCCTTTTTTTGCAGTTCTTCCCCTCCATTATTTAGCATTTTCGCGGCTATTTCGTTTTTGCTCTGGCTTATTTTTGAGCCCATTGTTTATATTTTTAATCTCTTCTTCACTAGTCAATTATTCTATTATGCCATCATTCTGTATAAGGAAATTTTCATCCTTATCATCTCTTTGTCCATTCAGTAGTTCACTAACATGCCTCTACCATATACCGATCACTGATTTTTTTTCATTCGTGAGTATTCCATCTTCTTTTTTTATGTATAAATTTTTGACTGAATCTTCTCTTGTAATTTTTAGCTGTGTTTTTAATTTATTACTTCTTATATCTTCACTTGCTCTTTTTTTTGGCAATAAGCTTTTAATTTCTACTGGAATATTTGTTTTATCCCGTACTTTATTTTAATCTGCATCGTTTGGTGTTGCTTCTTTAGCAGCGTTTTGCAATAATGTCATAAGGTTATCTTAAGCTGCTTCTATTTCTGGAGTGCTTTTTAGTCTTACGATTAATTAAATCTTATATCCACTATTTTTCGGTAAAGGTTCCAGCTGTTCTAGGTCAAGCAGTTTATTTGGAGTAGGTTGTTTGATAATTACGCAGGTGCTAATTGTTGCAATAATTGGTGAATGATCTGACGATGGGAATAATGTAAAAAAATATGTACTATGTATATATGATTGGGATATGTATGAAAAGTACATGTGCTTTCCCACCCTCAACTAATCACAGCAGCTCTGGAATATGCGGTTAAGGAAGTAGATTGGGCTAAAAAGGGAATACTATAAAAAGAGAATAAAACACTGACGGTGAATAATGAAGTCACTTGCGTTTTACAGATGATATTATTATTTTAGCTGAAAGTTTAAAGATCGAAAACAGGTAATAGAACATGTAGGCCTGAACATAAATTGTCAAAAAACAAAATACATCACCAATTTGACGGTCGTAATAAACACGTACGTTTGACGAAAAACAGGTACTTTATATCATTGAAAGAGCACCTATCTTGCGAACAGATCCTCTCGAATAGCTAGTGAATCAAGTGTAGCAATATTTTCTTACGATAATACTCTCGAAGAAGCCACAAAACTATCTTAACTTAGTCAGTACTGGCATAATAGAATAAATAGATGTAAACAAAAAAATGATAGTATGTAATAATAAAAGAAATCTAGGTTTTTTTAAACTGCTAAGGTTTTTTAACACGTTGACAATTGGAAATAAATTTTAAGCTACATTTAGCTCAAAGCTAGTGCCTCGTAGCTCAATAAAAACGAAGTTTAAGCAAAAACTGGAAATTAAGATGAAAGGCACATTAATCAACAAAAATAGCCATAAAAAATGACTAAATAATAAAATAAGATAGGAATGTAATATATTACGCTTTGTATATATTGACACCTTGTATTTAGTAGTATTTTTAAGGTGTGTCCTGGAATTACTTTAAGAATATCTCATTTGATTACTTAAAGACGAGAGTCCCCATAGGCCAAACGATGACAGCGTGCGATCGCTCTTTATTAATAATAAACACTCTATCATAGGCAATCACGACAGCAAAACTCTCTCATTAATAATTCTATTATAACTAATGAGGAAAATCAGGAAGAAACTTAGGTTACATAGTATTTTTTTTTCAATATCGGTCTTAAATTTATTTGATGAAAACTTTAGATCAGTAAATGTTATAATAAAATGGATATCCATTAAAAATTATTTTTTATTTTTTTTTTGTTGTGTAGATTTGATATTTAGATCATCAGATAACTTGGTATTAACAATTTAATTGTGTAAATAATTTTTCCGTCTAAACTATAAACAAAATGGCATTTGGTAAACTTTGATCCGGTTAGTACAATCGGATTTCAAATTTCGTGAAAAACAATTGTAAAATAGGCATTTGATAAGGATTAACTTTCAAAACCCCTCTATTTTAGAGTTTGGGGTTTTTAAACTTGTATTTTTTTATACATTAAGACTTTCCTGGGTGAATTTTGAAAGTTCTATGTGGCTCTTAAAGACCGGAAAAAAATTATTGAAAAAACATTTATTTTTGACCCGTTTGTTTAATTAAAAATAATTAATAATTATTATTTTTTTTAATTTGCAATCAATTTTGTTTTATAGGAAATTTAATTGTAAAAATTTTTGTTCTATCAATTTTTTTTTAAATGTATAACTGTCGAGATATAGTAATGAAAAGGAGAAAAAACATTTAATTTTTCTCATTTTTTTCACAAATTGTTTAATAAAAAATTTAGCCCACCTTTTGAAGTTTACACATAATTAAATTATCATTTCTAATAATATTTCAAAGCGATTAAAGCAAAAAACTATATAACTACAACTAAAAACTATATATAGGATTCACCCAAGTGAGCGTGTTTTAGAACAGATACCGCCTGGACTAATATGAAACTTTTAATAACGCGCTCTGAGGCGCCCGGTCAGCATGCAGCGAATGCGGGTCTGCGTAAACCGCGCGCGTAAGTCAATTTATCTCGGCAAAAATTTATAACAGAAACATTTAGAAAAATGAATAAATGCATAGTCCATAGACTGCTCCTGTAGAAAAAATGTTTCTGAATAGTTTTTTTTGCAAAGAAATGTCCCCTTTCAACAAATCTGAATGGTGCTTTGTGAAATTTTTTGGCAGAAGTTATTTAAACAATTTTTTTAAACAATCTCCAAAAATCACCTTTTTTTCATCGAAAATAAACTAATAAGGTCTCTTATCATTTTTCTCTAAGTTGGCAGTTTCCGAGCTATTTAAAATCTGAAAATTACGAATAATAGTCTGAAAAATGCGAAAATAAGCATTTTCGATGCTTGAAAACTATGCAAATTATTATTGTTGGGGTTACCAAGGACCTAAATTGAAGTTTAAACATGAATTTTAAGATTCTTAAGAGCAATCGTTGTTTATTTCAATTTAAACCGTTGTTTTTTAATTGTTAATTATGCGCGTCCACTCAATGTTTAAGCCGCAGCTGCGACGGCGCGCCGCAATATATGATGCATCTCTGTCGCACTTATACATATAGTATTTTTCATATAAAAATGCGTGCACGTCATTCAAGATTTACGACTTCAGAACCCCACAGCGTTGCCAAAACATCAGAATAGTTAGTAAGTGAGGAATTTTTAAAATGTCAACTATTTGTCAAACTATTATATTAACAGTAAATACACTTTGTTTTAAGATTACTGCAACACACTAAAATACACAAGCAAACATTTTAATACAAAATTATACATTCTAAATTTTAAACTTACCACTTTTAGAGCAATAATAGTAAAATGTCCCGCCATTATTTCTTGTTCAAAATAATCTATCTTATATGAAAGCTTATCAGCTTTCTACAGACTATTTAGTTGTTTTGACATAGCACGATCACAATACACAACAATAATTAGTTTTTAAAGCTATTAATCTAAATTTAATATGTATTTATAAATAGAATCTATTAATATAATAATATATTATGATCAAATTGTGTAAGAAATCAAAACATAAACAAAATTCTTACTCTAAAAAAGCGGCAACCCCTGTAAAACAATTTTGCCACACGCTGAACTGTCAAAAAATTTGAAGTATTCCTATATCAGTTGCGTACAATTGCCTTATATATTTAATTAAAATTATTATTTTGTGGAATATAAGACTTAAAGAGTTATTTTATAAAATTTATATTATTAATGATAACAAATGTTTTTGGTTATTTAATCAATATAATTCTAAAAATCCCAATATAATGATTATTACATTTTTCTGATTATTATACCATGTTGACGCCTATGAAAGATCGAGCAGTTCCGTATGGATTTCGTATTATTAGCTGTGTTAGGAACATTTAAACTCTAAGGTTGACGTTCTGGAAATTTTAAATATAAGTGACGTCACTTTATATAAATTGTGACGTGCACGCATTTTTATATGAAAAATACTATATACATATTTACGCGATTTCCGAGATTAAGAATTTCCAATAAATATTGATGTTTATTAAAATTTTGTAATGATAGTACACAATAAATTTCAAAATCAACTATGTTCTTAATAAATTACATAATTTTAATAAATGTCAATATTTGTTAGCATTATTTTGCGTAAGTACGATTAATATGTACAACTGCGACAGAGACGCGCCATATAGTGGGGTCTTAAAAATCAAGTGGATGTGCATAATTAGCAATTTAAAAACAATAGTCTAAATTAAAATTAGCTTCGATTGGTCTTTAGAATCTTGAAACTAAATGTTTCAACTTCAATTTAGGCACTTGGCAACTTCAAAAATAATAATTAAGTACATGAGTTTCAAGCCTCGAAAATACGTATTTTCGCATTTTTCAGATTTTAAAACCCTTATAACCCAAAAACTGTCAACTTTAAAGAAAAATGACACAAGACTTTTTAAACAAATTGTTTAAACAATTTCTGCCCGGCACCCTTTTGATTTGTTTAAAGGGAATATTTTTGGAACAGGAATCCGCAAAGAACCCGAAACAGAAACATTTTTCCTCCCGGAAGCGGTTTCACAGCATGAACTAAAACTCGTTCAGCACACTTATAAAAATGTATTATGTAATAGATCTTAAAGAACCAAACAATAAAAAGGAAATATTGATGAAGCTCCAAATTTAGGGATAACAAGAAATTTTTCTCAGAACCTAACTAGATAAATCTCAGCAACACGTGTTGTTCCTTACCTAGAACTACGGGCGAAAGATGCAAGAATGCAGAAAAAGAAAATAATTAATTAGCACTGAATAGAGTGTACATAAAAATATAACAACAAATGTGTTTAATAATCTGTGTTTCCAGCTGCAGCGTTACTTACAGCTTCACACCGCCTTGGCATGCTAAAAATTAAATTATCAATTTCGTTTTAAGGCAATAGGATCCATTTCTATGTAAGAAGATCTTTGAAGACTGTGTCTGTTATTAACATTGTACAAATAAGAAGGAATCCGTCTCTGAAGCATATCCTACACATGCTCGATGGGATTAAGATCTGTCGATTGTGCTGGCCACGGTAAAGATGAATTATGCCTCATTATAAAACAAATTCTAAGATACGATCAATATATTGATGTTGATTAAACATATCTTTCACAAAAACGAAAACAGTTCAATGATGAAAAATTATTCTAGCTCACATCATAAGTTGTAGATTACTATATGGACAAATACCCTGTATTTATCTCTCTCATTTTGTAATCCCCAATGCACTGTTGTTTTCATATAGTTTCCTTAACGTTTGGTCACACACAGTAATGTTGTGGGTATTTTCTAAGGCCACACAGACTTCACGTGCAGTTATATGCACATTTAGACCTGCTACTCCTACCACATATCGATCCTTTCGAGGGTTAGTTTCACGTTGACGATGTTTATGTCTTATTACTAGATTGTTCATATCGATGCTACAACTGTGAAATCTTGCTCCGAGACACGTCAAAATGACATGCAACATCAGCTTGTGAAAGACCAGCCTTACTCATACTGACAACACTTACCATTTGGACAAATATTAAATGTCGACGCTCGAAGACTATCGTTGCGTTTAATAATCTTTTTTTAGTATAATTTTAACTTTTTTTACTTTTTTTTTTCTTTTAATTTGAACCACTTTTCTTTACAATTTAAAGCAATTAATCGTACGTATTTCAGGCGATGTCATTTTTGCCTTAATAAAACAGTGCAATTGACAGAGATTAATTTTCAGGGCATACTAAGGAAAACAAGTTTATAAATCGAATGGTAAATATTAACAAAAAAGTGCTATTAACTAATATTAATATTAACAAAAATTTTGATTAAATAAAGTAGAATAATAGTGGTGTTCCTTAGACATTTTTGACGTGTAGATGTAGAAGCACTCTTTAAAAGCACCTGATAACGTGATCCACAAGCTTGGAAAACCAAAATTGTGCACATGTATAAAGTTTCAAGAACTAATTACTTTTGACAATGATTTTGAAGGCTTAACAATACATTAAATTCATTAATTCTCTTTACAGTTCCCTAAAGTTCATAATTGTATACCATTAAGGTTAAATATTGGTTTAAAAATGTTATTTGTACCTTACATCAAATTTTCCTTTGTGTCAATAAGTTATCAATTTTTTAAATTTATGCATTGTCTGAACAGATGTCATGTGTTATTTACCATTTGTTAGTTAAAACAGTGAAATACTAACATACTTTCAACTGTTGCCATTCACCTCACTCATGGAATGAATAGCAACAGACATATTCCTTTATTTTTTTGTAATATGAATAGGTTAATTTTGTTTTTGTAAATCTGTACCAAACCAAACTTTTAAGAACTTAACAACATTTTTATAAGTTCAAACAGCATATCGCGTGCCGATATCACACAAAAATAATAATTTTATCAATATGCTTGTAAACAAGGCGAAAAGTTGGGGTTCGTTCGGAAAAATATTCCCATGAGATTTTTTTCTCTGGAGCATAAACGAGATACGTATTAATAATACATTTTTCCCCTCGCAAAGAACACTATAAATACACTTTCGAAAACAGTAGAGGACAAAGATCTATGACAGACAATATTCTGTCAAATAATGGTCTAAAATCTTGAATGTAAGAGCACTAACATCAGCAGAAATGGGAAGCGATCATAAATTGGTATTGTTCAAACTCCGAATGAAAACACATATATTTGATAACAAAACACCAGAATACACCACAAAGATAAAAGTCAAAAGATTACACGATGACTCCACAACATATCCATTCCAAAAAAAGAGTAACCGAAAAAAGCAGAAACACATATATCACAGAAAGTGATGGAGTCGAAGAAAGCTGGGCAAAAATTAAGTCTAATATCTTAGCCACGGCCAAGGAAGTTTTAGGTGAAAGATATATAAATAAAAATAAATCGTTCCCAAGGTGAAGAACTCCATGGGTTTGTACAGATGTGAAGGAAAAATGTAAAGAAAAGAAAAAATCTTACCTGAAATACATGTCAACCAAAACACAAGAGACATTACCCCAATGACAAGACAATTAGAAACGAAACACATGCACTTGTAAACAAAAATAAAAAATGATCGTATATGATCATAGAAAATGATACGTGGATTGACTACCTAAAAAAGCTATATGCAGAGGAAGAACAAACGATGCTAGAACCAGAAACATCAGAAATTACCACAAATGAAAAACTTAATATAAATGTACAGGAAGTTCGGAAAATACTTAAAAACCTGAAGAACAGAAAAGCAGCAGATAAAGACGGGATACCGAACGAGTTACTGAAATATTGTGGAGCAGCAATGACAAAACAATTAACAACATTAATTAATACAATAATAAAACATAATAAAATACTGAAAGAATGGAGAACGAGCAAACTAATTCTACTATTCCAAAAAGGAGATAAATAACAGCCAGAAAACTACAGAGGTATAAACTCGTTAAATACTACGCTAAAACTAACAATTAAAATTTTACAAGTGCTAATAAATCAGAGCATATGTTTAGCAGATGAACAACAGGGTTTTCGTAGTGGAAGATCGTGTACAGATGCAATATTCGGTATAAAGCAAATTACTGAGAAATCACTAGAGTATAAGAGACCAGCATTTCTGTGTCTGATTGACCTAAAGAAAGCGTTTGACAGAGTAAGACTCAACGATAATATAGAAGCTCCCCTAAATATTATAAAAACTTTCGAGAACATCTACCAAAACAACAAAATGGAAGTCAGAATAGATAGGCAACTTCAATAGAAATCATCAAAAGCGTTAAAAAAGGAAGAGGATACAGAATGGGAAACAAAGAAATAAAAATACTCTGTTACGCAGACGACGCAATATTGATAGCCCAAAATGAAGATAGTCTGCAAAGACTGGTCCACATATTTAACATAAGAGCAAAAGAATTTAATATGACAATCTCATCTCAGAAAACCAAAACAATAGTAGTCAGCAAAGAAGAACCAACCAGATATAAAATAGAAGTTGATGGCATCTGTATTGAACAAGTAATGGAAATAAATATACTTGGGAATTTCACTGTCTAGCTATAGAGATCTGGACAAAGAAGTGAGAGATCAAGTACAAAAAATAAATCAAGAATTTATAAAGCCAGTGTAAGACCAACAATGACATATACCTCAGAAATAAGACCCGACACAGCCACAACGCAAATGCTACTGGAAGAGAAGAGATCGAAAGAGAAGTGAATACATTAGAAGAAAATGTAACGTACATAGTATAAATGAACGGACACAAAATAGAAAAATAGAATGGAATAACCACATGAGCAGAATGGAGAAGACTGGTTCGTCAAAATAGCAAGAGATAAGTCACCAATCGGCAAGAGAAGTATTGGACGATCGCGCAAAAGATGGAGTGACAACCGTCCATAAAGGTATTAATCCGCCAATGAACAAGCAGATTTGCTTATAAAGAGGAAGAAGAAGATTTTTTTGCATAATCACTTTCATGAGATATCACAAAATAAGGTTCCAGAGATCGCTCAGAGAAGAGAGTTAAAATTTTTACAAATTGCAACAATCAATTTTTTCGGTCCGGCCAATTTTTTTGATGTTTTTGGACCCATTCTGAAGAAAATAGGTCTTCTGTAATTTTTTGTGTAAACTTGATCGTTTTCGAGTTGTAAACAATTTAAAACTGAAAAAAAAAACGCAAAATTACGATTTTCAAGACTCAAAAACACAACTAAAAAACATTATTTTTGAATTCATCAAAGAGCTAAATTTAAGACTCTGAGATAGCGCGTCCCGGTAAGAATTTTGGGCTTATTTCATTTAAGAATATTGTTTTTTAAAAGTTAATGAAGTGCTTATGACAGAACGGGCGCTCGGGCTGCGGCGTGTATAAGAGAAACAATATCTATGGCACAAATGTTTGCTGGTTTGAATTCTCATTGTACAAATTAGCTCCCGCTCTGTAATGTGCGGTTCATTAAGTTCATTTTTTTTTTAGGTTTTTTAGATCATTATGAACAAAAATGTTCTTTTGTAAGTTTTCTCTAAAGTTGATCGTTTTGGAGTTATAAATAATTTAAAACTGAAAAAAAAACGAAAAATTACAATTTTCAAGGGTCAAAACAACAAGTAAAAAATATTATTTTTGAAATCATTAAGTGACTAAATTCAAGTTCAAACCTTCTTCAATCAGCTCCTGATGAAAATTCTGGGCTTATTTGATGTTAAAACTTTGTTTTTAATTGTTAATGAACAGCACATGGCAGGGTGGGCGCTAATTTTTACAATAAAAATTCACACCAGCAAAAACTTGTGCCACAGATCTTGCTTCTCTCTCTCTTATACACGCAGCAGCCCGAGCACCCGTTCTATCAAAACACTTCATTAACGATTAAAAAACAATGATTTAAAATTAAATAAGCCCATAATATTTATAGGGAAATAATAGACCAAGGTATGAACTTGAATTTGGTTCCTTGGTAAATTCAAAAACAATATTTTTTAGTTGTGTTATTGAGCCTTGAAACTCGTAATTTTGCGTTTTTTCAGCTTTAAATTGTTTACAACTCGAGAAGATTAAGTTTATAGAACAATTACAAGAGATCTATTTTGTTCAAACCGGCCCAAAAATTAAAAAAAAAATTGTTAGTGCCAAAAAAACTTATTACAATTTGTTTAAAAAAACGAGTGTGGCAGTCCAGTGGGACTGCCGGTAGAAGTTATACCTCTATACACGCGTTCGCCGTTAAAAATTTATATAGCAGTCAATCTGCACAATCATTACATATGTAATGCTATAGCTAAGAGAGAACAGAAAGAGAAAAAGAATTAGTTATATAGGTATATGGTGCATCGTTTGCTGTATATAAACACTTGACCTGTAATAGGAGTATAGTTAATGAACGATTGTATCAATATTTTAATGAAAATATATATTTTTATTTTTATATATGTATAAAAGGAGTTAAATGCAAAAACTCTGAGATAGCGCGTCTGTAGTAAAATTCATTGTTTATTTTGTTATTAATATAAAAATTACAATACAATAAATACACTGCAACATAATTCAATATAATAATACAATATAAATTAAAATGTAATATTCATAGGTATTTAAAACTGCCAATATACAACAACTTACTTTACGAAGATAAAAATAAAAAACCAACAACTCGGATTATGTTGTAAATTTTCATTTTATTTTAAAATTTATGTTTTTTGCATATATTACATATATTTAATAAGATTAACGTGAGGTTTTTAAATATTTCAAAAATAAAAAAGGAAATTCATAATTGGGATTCGAACTCACAACCACCAGCGTATGAACCAAACACGTAAAGGATTTGCCAATTAAACATGACACAAACGGATTTCAAAATTGACAGTTCTCGGTAAAACAGTGATTATTTTGAAATACAAAAGCCTAAAATAATTATAAACGTTAAATTTTAAACAATACAAAACATATCACATAAATTATAATATTAATATCATATTATATTATATATATATATATATATAATATATATATATAATATATATATATATATATATAATATTATATATATATATATATATATATATATATATATATCTGTATATATATATATATATATATATATATATATATATATATAATATAATATAATATACATATAATATTAAATATTTATACAAAAGGAACATTTTTATTCTCGAGAGAGGAAGAGAAAGAAAATATATCTTCTGTCTCTCTCTTAATCATTATCTTACATATGTAATGGTTTCACAGATTCACTCTCATGCAAATTTCCAACGCTGACCGTGCCTATAGAAGTATAACTTCAAAATTTGAACAACTTTTCGCCTAGGCGACCCCTTGAACCTTATTTTGGGATATCTCATGAAAGTAAATATGCAAAAAAAAATCTTATGGGAACATTTTTCCGAACGAACCCGATCTTTTCGCCTTGTCTATTGATAATATCAAAACTCAAAAACAAAAGGCTAAGACATGTGCACATGTCAAACGTCAATTGCCGGCAATCACCATAGATACTGCTTTGATCAATTTTATTAATAATTCGTATCCTACTCCTTTGCATGTAAATAGTAAACAAACAGGTTTTGTGGAAAAAATGTTATAATAAAACTTTTAAGTAGTTTAATTACTGTTGGTAATTACCAAATCACATCATATGCCTGTATTACTTATTACTTATATTAAATGTAATATTCGTACTTCATTGTATATAAATTATAAATTGTGTATAAACAAGGTTTCATTAAAAAATACAACTTCTAATTAGTTTAATTATCGCTGTGCTTCTTATCCCGGCAGTGTTTATATAAAAATATCAAAAAGTAGTAGAAACATTTGAATTTATCTATTTTAAAACAACTCCTGTCCAATGTTGTTATACACAACTGACCCACAAAACTGTAAACAACATAGTAGGTCTTAGGGTTCTGAAATATGTCAAATTATTATTAATATAAATAAAAAAACTTACCTATTGTAATATGGAACTCCTTCAGTGGTGTGTCAAGTAGACTATAAATTCTTGATGTTCTCGATTCTTTAATCAGTTAACAAAAAAGGCACTTCACTCAAAATAAAACTTAACTTTATAAAATATTAAATTGCATAGGCGAAAGGTAGCATTGTGAGTATTATATATTTTTTTATTATATATTTTTTATTTACAATATGTAGGCCTTTCGTGCTTCGTTCATTCTATCTACATACCCACCACAACACAAAACTAAGTTCATACAGACTGAGGAATGAAGTTGCCGCATCGAGAGAGTAGCCGGTCCGATAAAACCCCACTCTAGACAACACGTGGTGGCTGATTTGCTCTATTGGAGACTTTATACTACACTTGCACTGGCTATACTCGTATGAGAATAAAAATGTTTAATGGAAAACCGGAATTATCTAGGTACCTATAGTACATAAGTGTTTGTTGAATTATAATGTAGGAGCCAAAAGAAACGAAAAGTGTAAAATGCATTATGTACAGTTTACACTAAGATAGTGTCTAGCAAATGTAAAGAAACAATAAAAAAACTAATATTGCGACTGCAAAAAAAATTACTGGAAATTTCTAGAAGTGCGGAAAAAAGCAATTTAAAAATATCTACTCACGGCAAAACGATAAAGTAGTCGTCATCCTAGTGGTCACCTCTTTTGTGGTCGAAGATTATCACGGCAAATTCATCTCTATCATAGGCTTGATGGATCGGAGTATTTATGTCTTTTTTGGACTATTGCTATTGCTATGTCTTTTTTTGACTATGCCGTTTTCCCCATCCATCTTTTTCTGGTTTCCTACCAATTGCAGCAGCTCGTGCTCCATTATATGTCTCAAATAAGACTTTAGTTGAAATGAGTTTTTGAACATTTCTTTGAACTTCTTGTGAAATTTCGTCTATTATCTTCATTTCTTCAGAAGTTAACGTTGCTGCCTAAGTTTTTTGGATGATTTTGTTGAAGTTACCTAAAAGGGTTGAAGAATTCAAAGTTAATTGAGACTCCTGGGCTCGGTGGGTTAGAAATTCTTTTAGATTGGATAAAGGATTGGAGTGATTGATCATAGATATATCATTGTCGTCTTTTTTTTTAAAGGGTTTTCAGTATTTCTTTTCCTCTACACGATTTAATTCTTTCGTGTGAATTTCGATGCCGGGTAATTTTTTGTATATAAATTAGTAGTCAAATTCTTCCAACTTTAATCTCCATCTGACAAGCTTTGTGTTATTGTGAATCTTTGAGTGAAAATAGCTGTTGTGGTCGATGATCTGATAAAATTTTGAATTTTCGTCCACAAAGATATGGGCCAAAGTATTTAGTTGCCCACACAATTGCTAACATTTCTTTTTCGATAGTGGAATATTTCAGTTCAGTTGCATTTAAAGTTCTGGATGCATAGGCGATGGGTTTATCGTTTTCTATTTTAGTCTGTGATAAAATGGCTCCTAAAGCGAAGTTACTTGCATCAGTCGTAAGGTTGAAGGGTTTGATGAAATCTGGATATTGCAGAAGTGGTTCATTAATCAATAAGATTTTACAAGTTTTAATGCAGTTTAAGAATTCTTCGGTGTGTTCAATTTTGGCATCCTTTTTAAGACATGTAGTAAGTGGTTTTGTGATTTTGGCAAAATCCTTTATGAATTTCATCCTACGCTGACCCTAATCTTAGTTTGGTTTGGTTTTATTCCTTCACCGGTTACGACATAGCCTAAAAAAGCGACTTCTTTTTTAAGAAATTAATTTGTCATTTGTCAACTTGTATTTTAGATCTTATTTCTCGTAATCTTCCTAATATCTTCTTAAGACTTACGATATATCCTTGAAGAAAGGTTGAAAATACAATGTCATCCACGTAAACTAGGCATATTTCTCCTATAAGTCTTTTTAGTACATTCTCCATTACATTGGAAGAGTAGAGAGTAGATTACTACAGAATTCTCTGTAGTAAGAGTAGCTGTGGTAAAACAGAGATTTCCTTTCAGAAGTTTAGATTATCGAGGCCGATAAGACCATCAAATGTTTTGTGAAATTTGGATAAAATTTTAAGCTAATGTTAGGAGTTATATTGGTGAAAAATTGGAATTTCTACACAATAATTCTGTGAATGATTCTGAAAAGTAAATATAAATGGTTCATATTTAATATTATTTTTGTAGAATTTATTGGCCATATCAAAATTAAGGAAATATTTAATGACTCCTGTATTAATAAGAAGTTTAAGAGGAGGATTTTGGAGGACCAAAATGGTACCCAGAAGAGAGCAATGGGACGTTTGGAGTAACTTTTAATAATTATTTCCTATGGCGTTGACAACCTAGTCAATTTTCTTTAATTATACTCCATTTAGGTTCTCCTACATTTATAGCAGATAATGACAGATGTTGAAACCCGTCATATGTGTTGAAAAATAAAGATTGTTTTTACCATTTGTGGTTTAATTCAGAGCTTATAATTGTATTATATTTGATTATGTAAGTGTGTCTATTCGACATTATGCGTTAATGAGCAAACTAAAATTATCAACGTTAACCTAAGAAAACAGTGTTAAGTATTTTAGTAGTTCTGATAGATAACAAAAATAAAAAGGGAAATATCATTCTTACCGGTTCTCTCAGCTCAATAATGGCATCAAACCATCATCCAGTTTTTCTTCTTATTAAAAAGGAACTAAGACATGCAGAAAATATGATTATTGAACTTAACTTTATCTGGGTACCGTCACATACTAGAATCGAAGGTATCGAGGTTGTAGACAAAATAGCAAAAATTACACCTACTAACCAAAACGCAGAAGATAATATGAAATCTCTACTTACCGACCTAAAAGTATGTTTTAAAGAAAATACTACTACAATATGGCTGGATACACGGAAGAACTTCCCAACTAAACTGTACGATGTGGATATGAACCATCATAAAATTCCAAAATAAAAAATAGAAGGGAGCAAATAACCTTAATAATAAACCTGTGTATAATTTGTGTAAAAGTGTCTTAACGATAAACATGGTTTACTGCAGTATCCCAAGTATGAAATGTAACGTAAAATGTGTAACATACTACCAACATTAAATAGTGCTCCTGGAAAACATAGATAGAACTAAAAAAGGATACGAAATGGACTCTGAGATAGCGCGTTAATCTGCTATGCAGACGACGCAATAATACTCTCTCAAAGTGAAGACGATTTACAACGTATGGTGCACCAATTTGATATAACCGCCAGAAAATTTAACATGTTAATTTTCATAAAAATAACAAAATGCATGGTTACAACAGCAAATTTACTAAGATGTAAATTGGAGCTGGAAGGTCAGATAATAGAACAAGTCATCTAGTTTAAATATCTAGGCATCACATTATCTAGCTACGAAAGGATCGAAACTGAAGTGGAAGATCAAGTGAATAAAGCAAACTGCCTGAATGAAACAATATGGAGAAATGAAAATATCGGGAGAGACATGAAAGGCAGAACTTACAAAACAGTCATCAGACCAATAATGACATACGCGGCAGAAACACGACCTGACACAGAGAGGACAACAAGGATGTTAGAAACAGCAGAGATGAAAACAGTTACAAAAATTGATGATACTATATGGAATAAGGCACTATGGGACAGAACTAGAAGTACAGATGTAAAACGTAGATGCAAGGTGGAGAACATCAAAAACTGGATAAGAAATAGAAGAATGGACTGGAACGATCATATAAGCCAAATGACAACAAATAGAGTAGTAAAGATAGCAAGAGACGGATTCCTAATAGGAAGACGATCAGTAGGAAGACCACGAAAACTTACTGGAGGCACATTGAAAAGCAGACAGTCATATCTACATAAAAAGAAGAAAAAGAAGAAAAAGAAAAAGATAGTGAACAAAAAATAGTCCTCAAAGACTACAAGCTTTTATCAAAAATCTATTATTTAAGTTTGTATAGATTTAGGGCTATTTCTAGTTATCTAGAAAAAGAAGAAGAGAAAAAGTTGGATGAATGACAATATACTGCAACTCATAGAAACAAGAAGAAAATCAAAGAATAACAAAAGAATGTACAAATATATTCTAGTTATATTTCTATTTCTTTCGTTGCAGTCAACTTTTGGATTATTGCTTGGTACCAGATTTGTCATGTATTGTGTCTTTCCAAAATTTATGTTCAAACCAAGTTCATTACAGCCTGCATCTAACTCAGTAGGCATCGTTCCAATTTCTTTTAAGTTATCTGTTATTAGAAGAATGTCGTCCGCAAATGATAGGTGGAAGAGCATTTCGCCGTCGACATTGATTGTTCTAGCTTCCTACTCAAATTTTTTGAAAGCATGTTCCAGAACTGCCGTAAAGAGTTTAAACCCCCTATACGACGAATAAAATTTAATACCTAATGTTTACATTTTAATTTTTGGAGCATACAGAATTTTTTATAAAGAATACATTTTCTTCCTAAAAGTAATACTAAAAAAGTTTTCCATTTACCGCCTACTTACTAACTCGTATCGAAACTATTTTTTTGGTATACTTTCTATACAAAGTGGAAAATTTCATGAAGTTTTTAGTAACTAATTATTGTTGAAACAAACTTTGATTTATCAAAGTATAAACATAGTTTGCAAATTATTAGAATAAACAAAGATTTTAGATTTGAAAATTATATAAATAAGAATTATTTTTATTTATTTATTAAAGAAATTACAGATTTTGAAAATAAAACGTGACATTATTTTGAACGCCAGCTTTCTAAAAAATATTTTATCATTATGGGAAAATACTAAATTGGCAGTGCTGTTTGTGAAATATTATACAACACTGATTTTGCTTCTTGTTATTTAAATGTGTTATTCAAATATGTTGAATTAGTCGTTTAAGTAATTCAGTAGTTAAGTAGTAACGAAATTCTTAATTTCAAAAAAAGTCAAAAAAACAGAACGAAAATAAACGAAGGCACGCATCTTAATCTCCCTTAAAAAACAATCAGAAAATAAATACAAGATCATATTTCCGGAAATATAATACATACACAGCGAGTCTGTTACAGCCCAAGCCGTTTCTAGCTCCCTTTCCGCCAGCGATTAGTGTCTATTCATCATAAGTGGCTCGACAATCCGTTGTGGATCTTGGCCTGTTCACAAAGAAGTCGCCACTCCTGTCGATTTCTGGCAACTTCCCTCCATCTTCTAACCCTTATAATCTGTAGGTCTGCATCCACATCATCAATCAATCTCATTCGTGGTCGTCATCTGCTTCTTGTGCCCTCTGGTTTTGAAAATGTTAATCTCTTCGTGTATTCGTGATTTGACATCCTAGCAATGTGTCCAGTCTCTGCACTTTAACGAATTTCACAATATCTGGATCGGTGTATAACTGATATAGTTCAAAGTTGTATCTTCGACGCCATAGCCCATTTTTATTTACGGCCCCAAAAACCTTTCTAAGAATTTTTTCTCAAAAATACCAAGAAGTCTTTCATCATTTTGATCAAAAAGGTCTTATTAAGGTCTTGTATATAATAAGCTTTACTGCACGTATTATATTTTTATTTTTTAAATGTTTCTGGAGACCGTGAACAGTTCTGTTTGCTATTGCTATGCGTCTTTTTATTTCGTTGCTTGTCGTGTTTGTTGCATTTACTAGCGATCCAAGATATGTAAATTGTTTGACTTGCTCAAAGGTATGGTTGTTAATTTGAATTCTCTGTTGGATATTTCGAGGGTTTTTAGAAACCAACATATATTTGGTTTTTTTCCTCGTTTATCACAAGCCCTAATTCACTTGCTGCGTCCATAAGCCTTGTAAAACACTGCAACATGTCTCTCATATTTCTTTTACTGTAACTATATCATCAGCGAATGCGAGAATTTTCGTCGATATATTAAAAATAGTTCCATTCATTCTAAAATTTAATTGTCTGATTGCCTTTCCCAAAGCAATATTAAAGAGGAGACACGCCAATGCGTCCCCCTGTCTTAGACCATTATTAATGTCAAAGAACGTAGAGTTTTCTCCTTCAATTCTAACGCATGAGCTTACGTTTTGCATTGTTAGTTGGGTCAACTTAACTAACTTAGTTGAGATCCCAAAGGCTATCATTGCATTATATATAACGCAGTTCTTTTCACACTGTTATATCCGCATTGATATTGACCAACAATATCCTTTGTAAAATGTTTTTCCCAACAGATATCGTTGATTCTTGGGGCTTTATTGTCTTTGAGTTTTAGTATCGCATTTAACACTTCTTCTCTTGCTGGGTCTTCACGGTGTAGTTGATGTTGTAAATTTTGTTAATTTTCTATGTTGTAACCTCCTTCAATATCGTTTATATTTAGATGTTCGCTGAAATGTTGTGCCCATCTGTTAAGAACTGAGTTTTTATCATGTACAATTTCACATTCTACTTTCTTCTTCTTGTTTCTTTGTATCTGAGAGTCAGTCCAAGTAGCGAGCGTTCCATTCGCCTTTGGACTACTGTAAGTTTGGTTACTGTGGTTTGCGTTACTGTGTTTTGGCGCCGTAAGTCATGACTGGAAGCACACATTAATCAAAAGTCTTCTTTTTCAAATAATTTGGCATGGTGCTCTTGAAGATGTCTGATAGAGCTCCATATGCGAACCATGCTAAAGTGATGCTTCTTTGTAGTTCAGCAGTTTGGTTGTCCTTACAATTTGCATTTCATGACCTAGGTACCTATTTATATTTATGAACTAGTTCTATTTCGTTGCAGTCGACTTTTGGATTTTCGCTTGGTACCAGATTAGTTATGTATTGTGTCTTTCCAAAATTTATGTTCAAATCAACTTAATTACAGCCGGCATCTAACTCAGAAAGCATAGTCCCATTCTCTTTTAAGTTACATGTTATTAGAATAATGCCGTCCGCAAATAGTAGATGGGAGAGCATTTCGCCGTCGACATTGATTCCTTTAGCTTCCTACTCCAATTTTTTGAAAGCATGTTCCAGAACTGCCGTAAATAGTTTAAACCTCGTATAAGACTAATAAATCTAATATCTAATGGTTACATTTTAATTTTTGGAGCATACAGAACTTTTTTAAAGAATACATTTTTTCGTAAAATGAATACTAAGAGTTTTCCATCAGCCGCCCAGTTATTAACCCGTATTCAAACTATTTTTTTTTGGTATACTTTCTATACAAAGTGGAAAATTTCATGAAGTATTTAGTAACTAATGATTGTTGAAACAAACTTTGATTTATCAAAGTATAAACATAATTTGCAAATTATTAGAATAAACAAAGATTTTAGATTTGAAAATTATATAAATAAGAATTATTTTTAATTATTTATTAAAAAATTTAACAGATTTCGAAAATAAAACGTGACATTATTTTGAACGCTAGCTTTCTAAAAAATATTTTATCATCATGGGGAAAATACTAAATTGGCAGTGTTTGTGAAATATTATACAACACTGATTTTGCTTCTTGTTATTTAAATGTGTTATTCAAATATGTTGAATTAGTCATTTAGGTAATTCAGTAGTTAAGTAGAAATGGTTCTTAATTTTAAAAGAAGTCACAAAAACGAAAATAAACGAAGGCAACCTTAATCTCCCTGTTGTGATATAAGGAAAAAACAATCAGAAGATAAATACAATAACATAATATGAGGGGTTGCCGATAGTAAGGGCTAACTCAACATTGGTTCAAATTTTTTTTTTTTTTCGTAATACCATTTTAAATTACATTTAGATTAGAATTGCACATAGAATGGTCAAAATGTTGAGTTCGAGCTTGTTTTACCTTCAAAATAAACCCACTATCAAATACTTCACTTCCATGTTAAACTTTTTTAAAAACTAATTAGTTTCTAATATTTCTATTTGAATATTTTTTTGTATACTTACTTCTTAGGTGAAGTAGTATATACAGGGTGGTCCTTAAGTAATTGTACAAACAGAAACCGCAGATTCTGCACTTTAAAATATTACGATTTAAGCCAACTTGCTTTAATAAAATGTTGATGTGTGTGTGTGTGTTTGGTGAGTTGGCTTGGAAACTAGTCCTTTAGCCACAGAATTGTAATGTAAGATATTAGTTTTTAAATAATGTAACCAACTTTAAATAAAAAGTTACATATTAGTTCGTATACTTCTCTACTATCTAAGGAGAGTAAATGGGTGATGTTTATGGGAGTCTGAATTTTAAGTTTTGATAGTTTTGAATACAGCTGATCTGTTTCATACCTATGTTTATCGCACTTAAAAGAATATGGTTGATGTCACATTGTGATATATTATCGCATGAGCATACCCCAGAAGGGATAATATTTAACTTAGCCAAGTGAGCTGGGAATGCACCGTGATTAGTTTTCAGTCGAGTAATTGTGGCTGTCAACTTCTTTGGTATTGCATATTGAAAATATAGTCAACATCTTGAGGTAGGGTAGGGTGGATAGTATAATATTGATTATTTGAATTCGTTGCTATGTTTTTCCATTTTTCTTTCCAATTTATAAAAATTTTGTTATAATAATGTTGTTGTAAGTCCTCCAATGTAAATATGGGAATATAGAGTCCAACATGGGTCGCATCTTTAGCAAGCTGATCAACCAGTTCATTTCCCTCGATACCTATATGACTTTTAACCCAAATAACTGTAATATCTTTACTATATATTTTATTTTTAATAGCACAAAGAATATTATTTCTTTTATGTTGAGTCATATCTGAGTTTAATCCTTTAATGACCGATAATGAATCTGATAATATTACTGCTTTATTTAAATTGTGTGAATCTAGCCAATCTAATGCTTTTTCGATAGCTACCGCTTCAGCAGTATATATTGAACAATGTGATGGAAGTTTAATTTTCAAAGATTCGCTTTTATGTGGAATGTAAACTGCGCAACCTGTGGCACCATCCTCTTTTTTGGAACCATCGGTATACATTATTACGTGATCATTATAGTCACTCAATATGGATCTAAGTAAGACAAAGTTTATTTGTGGGAATTCTGTGTACTTTGGTATAATGACTTGGTTTATTTAATGTTACCTGAAAATTAGCTTTATATATTGGTAATCTTTTTTCTTTGCCATAGATATTAGGATACTCATTAGTTTCTAAGAAAGCATCAGCAAGTGGAAAATGTTGATATTAAGAGAGATACAGGGTGTTAAATTGGAAATTTAAAATTTTATTTTTCGCTATAACTTTTACGTTTGTAAATATTTTTGGACAAAATTTTACAGTTGGATGATTTTGAGTAAAATAAATTATAATTTTATACCTACTTTAATGTAACTAATATAGGGCGCCACATATGCCACATGTGTGGCATAAATTTGCGCTTAACTATTTTGCTCTTTAAATTAGCTCCATTTGTGTTAAAAAATATTAAAGATACGTTATTTTTACAAATAAAAGGTATACTTGTTAGTAACCTGAAAATTCAACCGTTTTCGAGATAAATGCATTTTATAAGTCAGCTGCACAATAATTCCTAGTTTGATATTTGTGCGGTAAAGCACTGAATACCTGTAGATAAGCATAATTCATAGTTTATTCTTATTAAAACAACTCAACGATGATAATGTAACATCACAAAATGCTTTGTTATGGGTGCTAAATGTCTTATTGGAGAAAAGATATTTCATCTTTTTCTTTAGGTGCTGTGTCTATATTCAGACGTTGGCCGTCATTATGTTTACAATTTCCCTTTTCTATCACTGCTTAAGTTTCTATAATGGCGTTATCAGTTAGAACATACTTAAATACAACTTTTGTGAACGTTGGATTGGTCGTGGTAGTCATATTCCTTGGCAATGTGGTGAGATTTTGATCTAATTATTTAATTCATAAAAAATCCGAAAAGAATACTTATTGTTCATTACGTAAATTGTTTACCCATTTTTATTAGGACAAATAGAAACTAGAGCATAGGTATTAAATAACACATATGTGTCCTGTTTCATAATACTTTTGCTACAAATCTAACCTGAAAGACTCAGCCTTTTTACAAAAACATCATCGTTGTCGTAATAACCGATCTTGTTATAAATATAGTAAACACACAGGCAATTTAGTTTAGCATAATATTAGTTCGTTAGTAAATTATAATAGTCCATTTTTTCGAGATGTAATTATAGTTACTCATAAGCTGTAACGTAATCATATAAATAAGTAATCTCATCCATATGTTATTCCGTGTGTATATAAGTAACCAACGAACGAGATACATCACAGTTTAATACATTATTTAACTTCTGCGACAAATAAGATGTAGTTTTATAATATAGCATAAGATTTGGATATATATCCAAAATAATATATTCATCCATTATACATTATAGCCAGCACGTAGCCCCGAATTTAATCCGCTTGATTTTGGTTAATGGGCAGCATTAAAACAACGTGTCTATAAGAATCCCATAAACATTCGCAACCAACTATGGGTAGAAATAAATATTGCAGCAGTTTCTTTAGAACCAATGATGCTATTTAATATGAGACGATCTTTTATGGAATATATTGACAAATTAATTAAAGAATATGGTGGACATATCGAACACTTACTTTGGCAAAAAGTTATTTTATTTAGTTTAACTATTTCTTAATTTGGTTTGTAAACAAAATGTTTTGATTAACTCTGAGATAGCGCG
>NW_027313250.1:0-22884 GCF_040954645.1 Diabrotica undecimpunctata | reverse complement strand
GCGCTATCTCAGAGTGGGTTGGATTGGGGCAACTACAAAAAATTAAACAAAGGGGTACTTACATGAATCTCCAGGAACAAATGGAAAAACAAAACAACAGGAAGGACCTCTAGCAATTTAAAATGGACGCCGCTTCGATGTGATAAATTATAACGATTACAACAACTAGTTGTAACTATTGAAATAATTATTAGAAATGAAAAATATATCTTTTTAAATGAAATTCAAAAAAGGGTTAGAGAGTTAGTTAAGACAAATAAACAAAATGGTTTAGGAAACAAAGTAAGCATTTATTTTTGTTTCTCAGATGTCTCACCACAAACAGTTACAAAAATAGACAATACAAAAATAATTACAATATAAATAGTTACAAGAATTTATACCAAAATAATAAAAAAAGAAAACTTACATATGTCCTATTCGTTTACAAACTCTGCGTACAAGTGAGAGATGCTACAAAATGTATAAAAAATTGTTACTGCATGGAGGTTAATCTTCTTAGAAAAAAAAACAAAGCAAACTAATATCAAATATGATTAGATAGTACAATATTAATTATTACACATTATTTTTGTTATGAAAGCAAATTATTATTACTAAAAAAATGTCTATCGTTACTTTGAAAGTTTAAAACAAAAAAAAGTTACCTTGATTTTCAATAAAATTACACTTGAGTTGTAAACTGGACTTCTTAAAAACTCAACAATGGCTGGGAATCTCTGACACACGAACAAACGGAAGATGGGGCACTGGATCAGAAACCTTGGAAACCTCGTCTCCTTAAAAGACTAGAACAGGTACAGCTGAACACAATGACAACATGTGGTTATCTTCAAAATTTCACTCTAACTGTAACTATTAATTGAACTGTACTTTACTATACTGTACAATACTACACATTTTTCATAAAAAAGGACGGAGGACGAGGAAACAATACAAATTCGACGTAGAATTTTGGACAAACGCTAGAAGCAGCTGTCAACGCTAACAACGCCTCAGCGAGAGTGAGTAATTATCTTTTAAATTCATTCGCTTAACTTGGTATAAACAAAACACTAAACGGGAATATTTATTTAAAACGTAGTATCGAGCGGTTTAACGATCAAAGAATGCCGAGAAAATACACATCTGTGAAATAATAAACAAACTCTAAAATGGTTTATTTTCGACCTCGGTGACGCTAAGATGAATTGAAAGAATTCGGTGTTTTAATACGTACGAATAGGAACTGAAATACACAAAAAATATTTTTTGATACTTTAGCAAATACGAGGGGATTTCAATATTATATCAAGGAATTTTAGAAATACTACAAATTTTCCAGATGTTTTGATGATTTATCTCCAAAATTAATATTATACTTTGCAAACATTTTTGACATTTGTTCAGAAAATCCAATAATGTATGGTAAGGATATATAGGATTTGTTTGAGTTAGTGACATTATTATTAATATTTGCTAGGTATTGTTTGGGTTTGTTTTGGTTTGGTATTGGAGTTGGATTAATTTCTGATAATATAACTAATTTTTTTAATTAGAGGGTTGTAACATTCTGTGGATAATTATTTTTTTCTAAAATATCTTTAACTTTTCTCAAATTTGTGGAATGGTACTGTATACTAGATAGTTTAGTTGCTCTGTCAGTAAAACTGAACACAATACCTCTTTTATGGGCTATGGGTGCGTTGGTATTAAAATTTAGATATCTTCCAGACCAAACATCTTTTGTAAACCAGTTAGTTGTTATCATTAGGTTACTGTTATATTCTAAACTTAAATCAAGAAAAGTAATTTTATTGTTTTCTTCTAGTTCATAAGTAAATTGAATGCTATTATGGAAAATATTGAACATTTGAAAATTGATTGATGATCGATTTTATTATCCGGAATGCAGAGTAAGCAGTCATCAACATATCGTTTGTAGAAATGTATGTTGTACTTCAATGTAGAGATGACTGTTGTTTCTAATATTTCCATTACTAAGTTTGCCATTGGTGCTGAAATAGGCAAACCCATGGTCACTACAGAAATCTGACAATAGTGTGAACATGAAAATGAATACAGTATTCGCTTTGTATTCTGATATTCTTAATAACTGTTTGTTTGAAATTAGTTTAATTTGGTGTGCGCAATGATAGGCCAAGATATGGTAAAATTTTGTTTGACCATTTTTGACTATGCTACATTGATTTTGGTGTATTATTTTTTTATATATTTTTTTAATGAATATATCTATTTTCTATTAAAGGGTTTGGTTGTTTTATTTTTTTCCTTCTACTACTAATTTATTGAGTAGGCTAATCGAAACACAAAAAAGTATTTCGGAACCCGAACAAGAACCATGATAATGAAAATTAAATTAGTATTAGCATAAATATTTTATGATTCTTTAACATATAAGCCATTGTAATACAAATTATCATATACCTTTGACAAGTGTCAATATACTCGATTGTCATTCTTCTTCTTCTTGTGCCACTCCTATCCGAGATTGGAAATCATCAAGGCTATTCTGACTTTGTTTACAGCTGACCTAAAGAGTTCATTAGTGGTACAGCCAAACCACTCTCTCAAATTACGCAGCCATGACATTCTTCTACGTCCTGGATTCCGTTTTCCTTCTATTTTTCCTTGCATTATATTTTGAAGTAATGCGTATTTATGTCCTTTTATCAGGTGACCCAAATATTCGAGTTTTCTTCGTTTGATCGTTGACAAAATTTCTGGGCCTTTTCCTATCCTTCGCATTACTTCGTAACTCTTTCAACCCAACTTATCTTCAGTATTCGAGGGTAGCACCACATCTCGAATTTTGAATTTTTTTTTATATTGTTCTGCTTGAGAGTCCAGGCCTTTACAACGTAACATAGCGTGTTAAATACGTAGCCCCTTAGCGTTCTTAATCGGAGAGGGATGCTTATATCTCTGTTGCAGAAGAATTTCCTCATCTTTATGGAAGTGGCCCTGGCAATTTCGATACTCTTTTTATTTCATTGTTTTGGTCTCCAGTTTCGTTTATTGAAGTATCCAAGTATTTGTAACTTGATACTTTTTTAATTTGAATGCCGTTTATACTAATATGTGCTGGTTCTGTCATGTTCTTACTGAAGACCATATACTTGGTTTTTTTGATATTGATACTTATGCCATAATTGTTGCAGGCAATATTTATATTTGTAAGTAATCGTTGTAATTCTTCTACTGTTCTTGCGACTAGTACAGTGTCGTCTGCGTATCGAATATTATTTACAACCTCTCCATTGAATACGATTCCTTTGTTTGCTTGCAAAAGGGTTTCCTGGCAGATACTTTCACTATAAACATAAAATAACAGCGGTGACAAAATGTATCCCTGTCGTACTCCTCTACGTATTTCTATTACGCGCTATCTCAGAGTAAGTCAGTTTATATAAAGCTGTTACATAAATTGTTGATTGAGAATTATGCGCAGATCTTTATTATCTATGTCCTTATGATTGTCAACTCGAGTTTAAACGTTAGTTTGTTTATCAAGATAACTAGATTTTACAAAAAATATTACATATAAGTTGATATTAATAAAATTTTCCTTAAAACTTTCACCACGTCGAGAACTTTCCATGTTACCTTGGTAATTTACAACTTCCCATATTTATTATGTATTTTTATTTTCCTCATATGCCTTAACAAGGCAACAAGCAGCATATTAGTCACCTACATAAAGCTCGGTTATGTCGGGCGAGAGCATGAAAATATCGTGAACGTGAAGCGGATGGAGCCAGTCGAGATGAGATCGACACACTTCTGTTGGCAGACTAATTAACCTGTCTAAGTACAAATCACTTGTTTAACGATCATTTAAGTTACGTCGGCAGAAAGCACCACGGAGACGAGACGAAATCTTTCTACAATTTGCAAAGTTAACAGCTACTTTAGATTTATTATTGGTGTCCTCAAGTTTATAACGTGGACGCGCTATCTCAAGTATGTTTTAAATTGAAATATGAGATAGAAAAAACTATTAGCTTCAAAAGCGTTTTTAAAAATTACTCAATTATAGCTAAAATAAATTCAAAATGTAGACTAGATCAACAAAATCAAATATATGTATCAAATATATAAAATTGTACATTTTTATGGACAAAGCTTACAAAAAGTCAAAAATAACAATAAAAATTTTAAATTTACTAAAATTACATAAATCGTCATATCACAAAATAAAAGATAACAAAATACACAGTCCATTGCAAAATTTAAATAAATTGCAAATTGCAATACTTTAGTACACTTGTACCTATAAACTACTGTAATTTCTTAGTTATTCGTTAACAAACTCTTCCACTGAATGATATGGTCTTTTAGATAGATAGGATTTCGTCATTTTACGAAACTTAAGGAAAGAAGTTGTAGGTTTAAGTAGCAAATGGAGATAATTGTATAATTTTTTTGCCGGATTTAATAATATTGATTTTTTTACTAACTCAGTGGACGGGATCGGTAAATACACATCAAAGATTGAATATCTGGTGGAGTAGTCATGATCAGATCTTGCTGGAAAAACATGTAGGTGTTTACGAATTAAGCAAACAGTTTCTAAAATATATAAAGAGGGAAGAGTTAAAATCCCGTGATTTTTGAAGTAGCTTCTGCAATGTGTTATTCTCTATTCTCAAAGTTTGCACTTTGTTGCTATTGACATACTTCTCGCTCTTAGTTGAGGGCCCAGGCCAAAATAACAGCGGTTAGCCACGCATATTCTTTTTTTTATCTCGTTGGATGTGTTATTTTTGTAGTCTACCAGTGATCCTAAGTAGCAGAATTCTTCTACCATTTCTATCGTTTCGTGTTGCACCTCTATGTTATGTGTTATTCTACTGAGGCCAAAAAGATACTGTAGTTCTCTTTTTTGTAATTTAAAAATAACATTAGATTGGGCAGCTGTATTAGAACCCCAAAAAGGAAGAACATATCGAAGATGAGACTCGAACAAAAAAAATATGTTATTTTGAAACTCTGGAAGATGCTAAATTAATTTCCTTCGAAACAGATCTTATTGCATAGCAGGCTGAGGCTAGTTTCTTACTTAACAAATCGATACGAAGAGGCAATTTGAGCTTGCTGTCTAAAAATACCAAGAAATTTTACAGAATCGACGATACTGATCTGGATGTTATTAAGAATCAAGGGTTGAGGAGCTCATTTATAGGATAATGCTACTGTCTTATCCACGTTAAAAGAGAGTAAATTAGAGTGAGACCAGGTTTTTATTTTAAGTATATCAGAAGTTATAGTTGCATGAAGAGTTGCAATATTAGAGTTCCTCCAGATGATACTGGTATCATCAGCAAAAATAAAAATTTTTCCATCGGTTTTTAAGTTAGTGATGTCATTTATAAAGATAAGAAAAAGTAGAGGACCTAGTACTTACATCACATACAATGCTTTTCTGACTAGAGTCAATATCATTTGCTTTAACTAGTTGTTTCCTATTCCTTCAATAAGATTGGAACCAATTTAAAGAACTAATAACCAATTCATAATGGAAATATGCAGTTATCAAAAAAAAATTGAACAGAAGCCTTTAATTATAAAGAACACCTTTGAATAAAAAATGCCTGATACTTTATTCAGTTAAATGTTAGTTGTTAAAACGGACTTACCCTATGAAATGGTTGTTTAGCAGATAGGAAGTTATCTAAGCGTCACGGCGCAGCTAAGGATGATCAATGGCAACCGGAGAGAAAAAATGACGTTTTCGACGACGCATAGAATTTACGAAGAGGCCGTATAGAATGGTCCTCTGCGAATATTTGGGACAGCAAACATTCAAGCCGGTTTTCAAGCTTTCTGTACAAAATTGCGTATACGTTTCTTCAAGAAATTGATATTTTAAAATCTTTTATTTCAAGTGTTCGAGGGTAAAATTAATGATCATTTTGATAAGGAGTTGCCGAATTCGACAAACATATGAATATGCCAATTTTGACGTCGGAATTTTAAAACACATAACGAAGATTTACAATGAACTAAGTAATTAGCTAGCAAGGACTTGGATCTATGAAAAAGAGATGAATTTCTCTCCTACTTTTTAGTAGTTTAACCGTTTTTTCTACCCTTTCTTCCTTAAGGTTTACTCTATCGCTTTTCACTCTAATTTTATGCTCTATGCCATATATTCTGGTCGTTATTAATAAATAAAATTCATAAATTATGTATTTATATTAAAAAATATGTGTGTTGTGCTACTTTCAAGTATACCTAATAAAAAGGACCAAAAATATAACTACAAAGGAAAAACAAAAGTAAATGGAAAACAATTGACAAATTAAAGAATGGCAATATATAGCAGATGATTAATTACCAAATAAACTTTTACAATGTGAACGTAGTTAGTTTCCTTTTACAACAACTACAAATTCTTGCACAAAAAACAACTAACACTATTTTACTACTAATAATATTTGTAATAGAATTTTTTAACAACTTTTTAGTTTGATAATTCATTCAAAATGCACAAAATTGAAGGTTCTATTTACTCCCCTTAAGTAGAAAATCATTAATACCACAATCTGGATAAAGAAGCAGCCAGTGGACAATAGACACAATTTATCACAGCCGATAAGCACAATGAAACCTCGAAGACGAAACCATCTAATCTCGAGAGGAAGTGCCATCTTCTTTCCGGTATGTCTAGAGTGGCTGGGATACCTTAAAGGACAAGGGCACTGCATATGTGGCTTGCACAGGACCGTCTATTTGATTAAGTAAAATACTAATTATATATATATATATATATATATATATATATATATATATATATATATATATATATATATATATATTGTTATGGTTTAAATTTATTAAAATCTTTTAAAAAATTAAATTCTCCGACCGGTCTAATTTAGTAGAAAGCAGGCAGATAGGAGAATAGATATTGGTACGATAACAATAGAGGATTTCTCATAAAAAATTAATATTAATAGCCCAAAGGTAGCAATTTTAGAATATAGGGTTTAAGTCTTTTGTTTACATAGAAATTGGGCAAAGAATTAGAAAGTTTTATAGTCAGGAATAAGTATACAATAACCGAAGAACCGTAGTATTAGCTGTATTGTCTCTAGAAACTTAGAAACAAAGAAAGGATCTTATTTATGTAAAATTTGGAAATACCAAGGTTATGTGATATCATAATAACATTAAGCATTGAGTGATTTCATTTCACAATAAATATAATATTTTAACTCGGATACAAAAAAATTAAAAGAAGTAATATTGAAAGAAAATGATTTGTCTTGAATTAATTTAAAAAAGAAAACACAGAGGAGAGATCTTTTATTTGAATGCCAAGTCCAAACAGTTATGACATGACATTGAGCTTGTATTTGACAAGTGACAGAGTTTGATTGGACGAAAGGGGTGGCGTGGTAGGTAGGATGTGTATGATTAATGAAAAGGAGAAGAAGGGATTGAAGTGAAGAAAGTCATGTTTTGCTCGGGAAAATTAAGATTACTGTGATTTGAACGTCGGAAGAAGCAAGTCGTTTTTGTTTCATATCCTGCTGTGAAAGTTGGCAGAGTTCTTGTCAAATAATAATTGGGAAAAGTGTTTTGTGTCTGTGGAACGAGCCCCAAGGATTGGTAGCACTGGACAACGAAAGTACATCCTGTGATAAACAAACAGGTGTATAGTATATTTGGTACTAGTTGATTCTAGTGAAATTCCTTTCGACTAGAAAGAAATTGGGTTCCTGTGAGATAGGAGTTTGGTCCAGGAGCTTTTGGAGCGACTGTTGCGGCGATAGTGTCTGCGAGAGACGTTGACAAGCAGAAGAGATAGCAGACGTGTGTAGAGTAACTGAGAGTACGAGCAAAAAGTGGGCTGATCACAGTCGTAAGAAGAAAAGGAGCCAGTAGAGAATTCTCGGAAATGAAAGGTTAGTTTGCCATATAATAAAAAAATACTTTCAACCACGATCATAACTAGATCATAATTAATTTGGTTTTTTAATATTGTATTCAGTGATTTCATTTCACAATAAATATAATCTTTTAACTCGGATATAAAAAAATTAAAAGTAATATTTCTTGAAAGAAGATTCTTTGTCTTGAATTAATTTAAAAAAGAAACCACAGAGGAGAGATCTTTTATTTGAATGCCGAGTCCAAACAGTTATTGATAATTTTTATAGGAATTTTGATTAATAGTAAAATTGTCTGACTTTAATATTTTTTTTATTCGTTTTTAATAAATTATTTAATATAAAAAATTGATTTCACGTACAAAGCGTCTATGTATCTGTTTATACGTATTTCGCTTTAATAAAGCTCATCAGAATAGCTATTCATATTCGTTCTCAACGTGAAAAATAAATCTTTCCTGTCTTTAAGAAGCAACAATAAAATGGCTTCGAAATGGACGCAATAGCGACATCTGATATTAAATCCGTAAAATAGTTTCGAAACACAATTCAGATTTCTGCCTTAATCTGAGCCTTCTAAAAATTGCAAGGCATAGCAGACGTTGATAAAGATGTTAATAGAGACATGGGGAATCTAAAATTTGCATTCCACGACATGTCTCCTCAACTAAGCAGAAATCTTTAGCGAATTGGTTTCTTGTACTCATACTAATACTTAATTATTTAATACATAATTTACATAATTATTTAATAGTTTAGTATCTCAAAATTATTTGGTTTTATTTATTTTCCTATTGTCCATCCTTTCCTCAACAAAATAATAGAATTAAAACTAAAAGTGTTGCCATCGATACTGTAGTGTACGATTGATTTTTGTTAAGTGAGAAGTAAGAACATTCTTTTAATAATTACCTCTATACAACGGACAACTGTACACAACGGACAATTATTTTCTCCGTTGGTGTCCGTTATGGAGAAGTTTTACTGTATAATAATACTATAAATAATAAAGGTTTTAAAATATATTGACGGGTAATTGGCTATGCCAAAGCCATTATACAATAAAAAAAAATATATTGGCATTCACCCAAATTTAAAAAATATGCTTTAGAAACTCTAGATGAAGTAGCAAAAAAACTTGGAGTTAGTGTCGCGATTACCATCTTATTATTGCGAACTTAATCCCATTGAACTAATCAGCGAGAAACAATACGACATTTAATTTTGTGGATATTCGTTAACTACCAAATGAGTCAGTATCAAAAAATTTAATTTGATTGGCAAAAAGTTATAAAATATGTCAGAGCAGACGAAGAAAAATTCTGCAAGCTCGATAATTGAAATAAGAATATAGCCAATTGTAATTTCTTTGGGAAAAGAGGAATACAGTGATGATAAAAGTCATGAAGCTATCTAATTTAATCTATAGACTTTATATTGTGTTAAGTTGTTTTTATTAATATAATAATTGTGTTAGTAACCATGAGTAACATAAAGAAACCGTTAACACAAAACACTTTGCGTATTATTTGTTTTCAAGAGAAACGAATCTAACGAAATTATGTAGGATCAATACGGCCCTGATTGAGGATGTGTGTCTTTTGTTCGAGCTCGCAGGTAAACCTGTGCGTGAAAAGTATCCGTCTTAACCCTTTAGTCTTGAATTATCTAAATAGAAATGACCCTGGGCCACTAAATAAGGGAGAAAACCTGTTTTATTGACTCGTGCGGGAAATAAAACCATCCTCGGGTGAAACGTCAAATAATTAATCATCTTTTTTGTTGATTGTTCGGTGTGATTTTGTGTAACGTATTTTGGGGAAGTTGGTCTTTACAAATTTTGTCGTTTATTAATTTTTTATACTTCCAAATTTTTTAAATATAAAGATAAAGATTTATTTCTGAAGAAAAATACTTTTCAAGATTGGTCTTTGATTGATCTGATCTTGATTAAGACGAAAAGTCCAAAAGAAGATAAACAGTAACACATACTTTGAGTGTAAACACACTCCAACCAATCATCTGGTATTATTCCTTCGTTGTAAATTTTGTTAAAGAAAGTGGTTAAGTTTGTAATGATTTCCTGGGCCACAAGGTTAAGTAGCTCAGCAGGGATTTGATCTGGTCCAGGTACTTTATTATTTTTGGCTTGCTATATTGCTTTTCTGACTTCCGATTTCAGTATACTGGGACCACTGACTAACTGGTTGTCACAGATAGTATGTGTATGTGTATCATTTTCTCGAGAAGCATCGTCGAAAAGTCACTCATATATATCTTACATTCTTTGCATTGTTTCACTCATGAGCACTTCTCAGTTTCCTAATTCCGGAGGAATCATTAAGTTCCTTGTGGAGATTGAAAATGTAGTGTTTTTTTTTTGAGGTCTTTTATTTCTGTACATTAATTCTTGAGCCAATATTCTTGGGCCTGTTTAATTTTTCTTTTTATGAGTTTGTTGATTTCGCAGTTTTTATTACTATTTTAATAAATTCGTTCATTTGCATCATACATACCTATAACCAATAATAGAAGAAAACAACCTAATACCACCTCATCAGTTTGGTTTCAGGGAAAGTCATTCGAACTTGGATGTAAAATAACTAATTTACTAGGAAGAACACTGGAAGAAAAGAAAGTTTGTTCAGCTGTTTTTCTGGACACTGCTCAAGCTTTCGATAGGGTATGGCAGAAGAGCCACATTCATTAACCAAAAATAATTTTACCAAAACAATACTCTCACTTATTGGAATCTTACGTCTTAAATAGATTCTTCAGAGTCAAGCAGGAAGAGGCCTTTTCTGGACTGAAAGAAATAAAGACAAGGTGATGTACCGGGACGGTTATTCCACCTATGATGCACTAATGATATTCCAGACCTTAAAGAAGATAGGGAGATTGGGAGAAGACCAGAAAGAAGTTGCAAGGAAACTGCTGATCTCAATGAATAAAATTAATAATTGGACAAAAAAATGAGGAATTAAACTTAATGGTATCAAATCAGTACATGTCAATGTCACCTATATAAGAGAGCAATATCAGCCTATTAGAATAGATAATCAGGTCTCTGTTGCAGATTCTGAAAAATACCTGGAGTTACATTTGGATAAGAGACTGGCGTTAAAGTTATTTTAAATGATTTCGATGTGAGAACAATGGTATATATACCTAGCTATATTCTTAACCTAAAATGGCCTGTCAGTAGTGTTGTTTGTTTAAATGGGGAGCTGGTCCATCTATCCCTGAAAATTGAGATAGACGGACTAGTACATAATTTAGGATAGTTGGATCACTTAAAAAACCTGCTATAGTTGAATCATATCTTCTGTTGGGGCTTAACTATATTTTTAAATTAAATATTACTTATAAAAAACCTATTTGGTCTGAAGACAGTTTGAAAAATGCAGTCAGAGCTGTTGAGATTAAGAAAATGGGAGTTAATGATGCAGCAAAGACGTTTGGCATACCAAAAACCATTTTAAAAAGACATCTTAAGTCATAGAGTCACTTAAGTCAAGGTCCAATGGAAAAGCACTCATTTTTAAGAGTTGAAAACGGAAAAAAAATTGTTGGGCATTTTAAAAAACTACAATTGACGGGATTTACTTCAACCAGAGATTGGGTCAGCTCCATGGCTTATTATTTAGCAATAAGCTTGCAATTAAAACACAATTTTAACCATGGAATTAATCAAGCTGTCTAGGACCGCCTTTCTTCTTTTCTTGGGCGCAATCCTGAACTTTCCATCTGGCAATCTGTAGCGGTATATATTGCAAGAGCGAAAGGCTTTATTAAAATAGCTGTCAAACGGTACTTTGACCTCTTAAAAAATGTTTTAAAAGAAAATGGTTTCATGGATAAACCTGGAAATATTTCCAACATGGCCGAAACAGGTGTACAATTGAACAACAAACCTGAAAAAGTAGTCGCATTAAAAGGTTCTAAAAATGCAATTTTTGTTACTTCAGGGGAAAAGGTGAAATAATTTTAATATTAACATGAGTAAATGGAGAGGGAATATTATTACCACCTTTTTGGTTAAAGAAAGGAAGAATCTAAAGCAAGAATTTGGTGTCGTTTTGCCTCCTGGTGTTGAAGTAAAAATGTCTCGAAAATAAAATCTGGCTATGTCAATACTGATTTATTTTTAGATTGGACGGATATTCATTTTACTCCAAGAAAACCAGCAGGAAAAGTACTCCTTCTTTTAGACGGACACACAGTGCATACTAATTGCATTTACATGCTGGAGTTTGCAGAACTATTAGATCATGTATTCTTTGGGTCTTTGAAAATGAACTAAAATTCTGCTTGCTCTAAGTACATAACCAACAAAGTGCAACCTTTGATAATAAATAAGACATAAATTAGATTAATAAAATTTGATTAATAACAATATGCTTTTCTGCCAGATTGTACAGACCCAGGTCTCAAGACACATCCCCTCCATCCCAAATTGATATGACTGGTATCGCTGTTGCTAGTCCTAGAAGCTCAATAAACGATATCAATTCTGATAACTCAAGAAACTATGAAGATATTTCTGCCTGGATCATCTAAGCATACGATAATGAGTCTATAGCATATCTGAAAATGTAATCCCCTCAAAAAAAAAATACATCCAGTGCCTTGTGTCAATAATAAAGTTCAAGCCTTGAAAAAATACTCAAACTATAGCAACATTTTTAAACTCTCCAGAAAACATAATTATCCTTTTGGTTTTAGTCAACTTCCGGCAGTAGCTCAGTAGCTCACCATTTGCCTCTGAGGGGGGGGGGTTTGTGGTCACCGAAATTTACCTCCATTTTGAGTCCTGTCGGAATAGGCCCTGGAAGGGGGGGGGGGTTTAACCCCCAAACCCCCCCCCCCCTGGTGCGCCATTGACTTCCGTGATAGGATGCTCCAAATATTTTGGAATCACTCCCGTATTTCAAATTTTGTATATTAAAGGTTTGTATAATAGTTACATGAAATAAAATAAAATATAAAAGAGAAGAAAAAAAATTAACTAAAAAAATGAAAGTAGCCAATTCTTAAGTATATAAATAAAAGATTTATAAGTTAAAAACCTTCTCTAGTATTAATAAAAGACAGTTTTTATCTTAATGCTTTATTTTTGTATTTATACTCTATTGGCGACAGATATAGTACAGTATTATTTAAAAGAACAACTTCCTTCACACTTCTAAGGTCTTTTCCAACCGTCACATTTAGGTACTCGTAATTACAGCAAACCCTCATGTCACGATATTAAAAGTCCATCCACCGCACGATCAATTCCAACGAACGTTTCTTCAAAACGACCCCGCTTCCGGTAGACACTGGAGGAATTTTTCATCTGCGACGGAGATGACTACCAGCACTGGCTCATTCTTATACAACTTTAACGCTTCGAGCGACATCGAAAACGGAGAGCATAAGGTCAAAATTTATTTTTCTGTCGAGATAAAGAAACGACTACACTGGGAAAAAATGAAAATTAGACATTTGTATCTGCTTCTGCTTCGCATTCAGATGTGCAAAGCAAATGCATAGACTGACAAATCTTCTTGATAAAAGTTTGTATTTGTATATAATAATTATATATATATATATATATATATAATATATATATATATATATTATATATATATATATAATTATTATTATTTTTTGTTACTTGACAAATTGAGCAAATCAAAAACATAACTTAATTGTTCTCAGGGTGAAAAATCTCCTTATATTAACCTATGTGTGTGGGTCCAAAGATTTCCTATTGTCCTTTATCGGGATAGAGAAAAAAGGATAATAATAAAAATAGTATGTTACAAAAAATTGGTATTCTTTACTTTATTTTAAGAAGAATAAAACAATTATCAAATTTTTGATAATTGTTTTATTCTTATCAATCAGCGTAAATGAATACAATAAAATTTACACAAAAATAATATTTTAAGTCTTCTTGAAGACAAAACCAATTTAAAGCCATTTTCAATTAATATCTTTAAACTTTTTATCTTTCTGATTCTTCAATATTGCTTGATTGCAAAAACAAAACTTTAAAACATTTTACAAATGAAGTCTACTCTTGGGTTAAAATGGTAACGACAATGATGTCAACAACTTCATTCACAGTTACAAAATTTTAAATTCTAAACAGAAAATCACTGACCTTTCCTTCGTAGATTGTATTTGGATCATACCCAGAATCGTCCACTCTCCACAGCAATGTGATCTGCCACTATTCGCCTCGGCTTTCTTCTTTTAGTATCTGCAATCCTCCTGCAGCGACTGTACGAAACACCTGACTCAATTCTCCAACAATTAACACTTGAAATTTAATTCTCCAAAACACTCAGCTACTTCTCAATGACACAAGGACCTCTTTCTGTCAACTTGGTGTGGTCAAACTATTTCCTACGTATTCCAAAAACTACCCACTTTAGATCCAAGAATATCTTTTCATTGACTTGTAATCTCCTTCCACAATTCTGCTAACTCCCTTTCACAATGCCGGTATCCAAACTCACGAACACACCCTCTATCGAGACGCGAGCTTTCCTTTCGTTCATCCAAATGACAACTGAGGTTTCCGGTGAAGAAAGGTGTCCGTTAAGAGAGAGTTTAGTGTAGTGTATTTGTTTATTGAAGCCAAAAATGCCGAGACGTATTTTAGATGTAGACAACTTTATATTTAATGTACTTTCTTATTTTACTGCTGAGAAAACAAACGGGGGCCCTTTGCGACCTGTTCAGTCCGTACATAAACGTGTGTGTGATGCACTCTGTATTAGTGAAACAAAACTAAAGTCGGTTTTGCAAAAAGCAAAAAAAAAAGTTAATAAAGTAAACAAAATGTCGCACAATTTAAATCTCGCCGACAACCAAAGACTATAGGTCTTCCCGAAGGTTGCAAATTTGAAATCCGTGAGACAATATATAAAATGCGCGAAAAGAAAGAACATGTTTCTTTAGATTCAGTGCTAGAAAAATTAAAAGACAGAAATATATTTGAAATTTCCAGAACAAGTCTCTGGAAAGTTTTAAGACAGATTGGCTTTAAGTTCAAAAAGGAAGACAATAGAAAGGCTTTGTCTGAAAGAGCTAGTGTCATTCACAAAAAAGAATAGAATTTTTAAGAAATTATAACAAATTTAAAAAAGAATGTTCTTCCTTCGTTTATTTAGACGAAACATGGACTTTTGCTAAAGGCATTATCAAACGAATTTGGCAGGACGAGAGCATAAAATCCATAAAACACATCGATAACGAGGGAAAAAGATATATTTAAGTATTGGTACACTTCGTTTAAATCATTTAATTCAAAAACTAACTTGTTTACAATACTAAACTCAATGATAGTAATTATATAATTAAAAATTTGAATTACAACTGTTCTATAAACTATCAACTCTATATTTATATCATGACTTCATATTTAAATCTAAGGTTTATATCTGCCATAAAAGTATTTTAAAAATGGGGAGAATTTACTATTGTACAATTCAGCACATTGGACCAAGTTAAGTCGATACCTTAAACCGAATTTAAAACAGTCGTATATTCGTGGAATGGAGTATACTTCGTAAACTCTTAGTCTAAAATGACTTTTGTATTGTTCAAAACTGTCGGCACTAGTCCTCTTCTTTCAAAGGTCAGCCACAGATAATCAAATTTTGGCTTTCAAGTTTAAATCAAATAAAAAATTTCCTTACACCAGTCTTCTTTCAGCCAATCATTTTTCAGTCCTTCAAAATCACACAAAATACCCAGTTCTTAAGAAGTAAATTTCAAATTTCCCATTTTTGTTCTCTATCAAGAAATCTAACAATGGACCCTGCCTAATTCACTTTTTTAAAAACTTTCCCAAAAGTTTTGAAACCGATACGAGACACAAAAGGAATCGTTAATCCCTTACATTTTGTTTATCAAGAAACCGTTAAGAACATGTAAACGGTTTTCCCCATGATATTTGCTAAAAATCTAATTTTTTATTACTATACTATTATTACTATACATACTACTTTTAATACATACAAAAAAAAACATGTGAATATAATTCTTCATATTTAAAATCTACATGTAGAAATAACGAATTATAATTTGAGCTAGAACGAAGGAAAAATATACTCTTGTTAAAGCGCCACAGTGTGACTAAGTTTTCCCCTGCTAGAGCCTTAACTTTTTTATGTACTATTATATAATAAAATAAGGTAATTATATTATAAAAAAAATGTGATCTCATGCTTTTGTAGACGCAAGAGAATTAATTGGAAATGGATATCGCTTCAAACAGATACAGACGCAGTTTAGTTGTGTGTAACTGAATCTAATCGGAAGTCATGTGTGTAGGAAATGACTCCAACGGACGGACGTTCGCCGGATCAGCTCAGGTGTGTCTCAATAACGCTGACGATGAGCTGAGGCCGATGCCGAAACCGCGCCAACATCGACGAGAAAAGGCGGGTGTCAACAACATGGCCGGAGAACGAAATTTAGGACAAAAGGATTTTCTTTAACAATGTTTTTGATAACTTTAAATTTCATTTTGTTAATTTTATTATCGTAGTATATTCGTGTCATACACATTGATGACTCAACCAAATTACCCAAATTAAACACTGACAAAAAAGTATTTTTTTGCAAAAAAATAACAACTAAATCCTAATAATATATCTAAAAATGTAAAAGGAGTAATCGCTGTATTAGAAAATTATTGAAGATAGTAGCAATAGAAGTAGCCAAAAAGGGACAAAAGTGAAAATACATTTATATTAATACAAAAGATTTATGGAAAAGAGAGAAGAAACACTTAAGCAAAAAGACAAAAGTAAATTAGGAATTAATAAAATTATCAAAAAACAAATAAAAATATTATGCAACTTCATAAAAGAATTTTTATATATAAAATTAGGTCAATCTTGTTATACGGAGGGCAGACCAAGACTCTAAAAGCAATGACATTAGAATGTAATGCTTAGCTTCGAATTCTGAAGATCACATAAACGAAACACACTAACGACGTGTAGAAGTGTTTATAGTACATTTCACGCACTTGCGATCATTTTGAAATAGGAATGAAAGCTTTGACTTAAACGGTCCGCTGTGCTGAGAAAGTTAATAGCAAACTGATTTGTAACTGTAAATGTACTAGATATGTTCTAGGGCAAAAAAAAAATTTCAAATTCAATTTCCCCCAGATCTAGGGAAAAACGGGTCATTTTGATGCAAAAACGGATCATTTTGACATATTTTTCCCTAGATATGGAGAAATTTTGAAAAGTGGTCCAAGGTCAGAAATAGCAAATTGATCGCAATGCCGTACAGCTGATGTGTATGATATGTAATGATAATATATTTTACATCCATTTACAGAAATATACAATTGTTAGTGTAAAAATAGAAAACGTACAAATTCTATTATTCAGTTCACACCCTGCTCAGTTCTATTTTGACTACTACACTATCGAATTCCTGATGACTTCAACAATGAAATCGACTTCTTCTCTTGCCCGCATAAGCGGAAATATTGTTGTTTATTTCTAGCGTAAATATCTAGGCGGAATCAAGATCAATCGAAAGAGCAATTATAATTTTTAATATTTATAAAAAGACTCGAAAATGTTTATATTACCAGTATTAAAGACGCAAAAAGATTAATTATCTTTTTCGGTGTTTTATGATATGCGGGGTGAAACGAAAATGCTACAACATATGTAAAATTATTAATAAAATTTCGGAGAAAAACAACTGTATTAAACTGGGCTAACAGTTGTACAGATATAGCCAAATCAAGTTTATGAAGGTCTTACCAATAATAATGTTACACACACTTACGGTATTTATATACGCAGATGGGAGAGATAATGTTGCTACCAGGAATCAACAATCGAGAGAGTTTATTTTTCATTTTCTAAGGTATGTCTGTATATCTTGAGAGGGTTATAGTGGTAGTAGAAATTATTACTAAGGATTGAACTATGGTAATGATTTTTAATATTGAGGTTGAGAATTATAGGAATCAATACAGCGAAAAATATGAAATTGTTTTTCGCATGTTAAAAATTGAATATACTTGGGGCGGGCGAGAAGAGTTACGCCACTGAGATAGGGCATCAAATAATTGCAATGAGGATAAGGGTAAAGAGGTATACATTAGAGACACTGCTGTAAAAAACAAGATATCTAAGAATTACTTAAAATCTAGAGAAACTAAAGTCTAATCAATGAATAATTGTACATTTGGCTGTTAGCGCCACTATTGGTTAAAGGGTAACCTAGCTACTTTCTTTATTGCCCTTATATACATCACTTGCAGATATACACAAGTAGCATAGATGTCCTGAAAAGCATCGGTAAAACAATGTAATTGCATATCCGATATATGCAGTGAAAGTGTCAGGCATTTGGGAGATGTAATTTTAGATATTGATTAGAATGTATTCAACAATGATTTCCAATCAGAGATTAATAGATTATGCAGTATTTTACTGTCCCAGTCTAAGGGCAATGACCAGAGAGTTGTAAAAAACGTTTAGAGTGTACTATAAGAGATGAGTTTTTCTAAGTTTCCATCCGTGAAACATTGGCCAATACTTTTCTTTTTGTTAGGGGAGGCGCCTCTTCATAAACAGGCGGTTTAAAAGAGAAATTGTCTCGATAAGGTGACCATTTAATACCTAGGACCTTAGTGGATCAAGATTGAGTTCTGAAGTGAAAACTAGGTTACATTCATTTAAAAAGGCATGAGAATTTGAGTATATTTTATAGAGTTGTAAACCGTGAGTGTTCAGAACCAAGCATAGTTGAGAATAACATATATGTAACCCTTTCAAATTATTGGCGCTTGACAAGATATCGTCAATATTTGTAGAATTTTTTAGATTGTGAGAGACCACTGAGATCGTGGTTTGACTGGTAAAAGTTTGAACCTGAGGGGCAGTAAACACCGGAGAAGGGCACGTTATATTGACGTTCACCATATCAGGAGGCGCAAGACAGAGTAAGCCATCAAAGCCAGAACCATCTTACTATCTGTTAGAGTTTTGGATAACACCCCCATTCAATTTGGAAATTTTAAATAAGCAACCAATAAATTCCTGCACTGTACATAAAATAAAAGAATGGTTAACGAATGAAAATATAATTTCCTCAGGATTCTTTCAAGCCAGAATTACTACAGTTGGCCAAAAGGAATGAAAATCCAAAAATATTTATAAAAGACGAAATTATACATTGTATTGGACATAATGTGTTAGGATTGCTCTCTTACCATTGTGAATTCAATTTCATTGAACATATTTGGAAAATATGCAAAACTACCATAACTGTATTGGACGTAACGGTTAAAGTGACGCAACAGTTTTGGAACATGGCAAGAAGCGTTGATTACTGCTACCAGGGCCGCCGCTACCATGTGTGCCAAGTGTTCACCGCACACGGGCGGCCAACAATAGGGGCGGCCAAAAGCAGTCCACTGATGATAATACTTTTTTAAAACGATAATAAATTCAAATAATTAAATAGTAATGATTCAGATAATTCTGTGAACTCTAATATTCCAAACAATAATAATTATTCAGTACGTGATAATACTTAAATGCGTTTCATTTATCATGTATACTTCTTTTTTTCATCCTAATCTAAAAGAAATGTCAGAAAATATTATTTATTTTATGAACTGCCGCCCTTTTGCAGGTACAGTCGTAAAGCAGTTTCGGGAATACTTTTTAATTCAAAGCGGCTGGCGGCTTTCGGACTTCAGTTATTTGAGATTTCACACGTAGATACTTTACAAGAATTTAGGCAAGTAGTTGTAAAGTTTCTGTTATAATATTGTTCCTATGGTTATGTTTATAGATGGGTTACTATGTCTTATGTTCAGTCTTAGTTGAGAACTCGATGAATTTAGACACGCTTTTGATAAACGATTTTGTTTGTAAAATATAGTAGTGTACCCGTTTCTTTTGCACAGTAGGTACTGTATTTCGAAGTAACGTCGAGATCAGAGCAATTTTATTCGTATGTGCGTTACGGCTACAGATTATTTGGAGAAACATTATTTGGACAACTTATTTGCAGTGTTTTTGGATTTATTTTGTTAAATTTGCCCGGCTTCGTTATTAAGTGATAATTTAAAAATGTCCGAAAGGAAAAGGAAACGACTTTCAGGTTTTTAATATAGAAAAATAAAAGAGGCAAAAACTGACGAGAAAAAAAAAACTTGTGCGGTGCACTGGAATCATTTTTGATGAAAAACATACATGAAAATATAGAAGACTAGGATATAAATTCAACTTCCTTCACTTCAACCTTAAGCGAAGTCCAAACCATAGAAAAAAGTACCAAACAATTGAATATTCCTGCGGATAGAGATGGATGATTTGATGACAATATTAGCGATAGTGCGAGTGCTGATGCTGAAACGCCTGAACCTGAAACCACCAACCAAGACAGAACAATTAATGTTCCAGTTAATCTGGATTGCAGTGTAGGAAGCTCCAGCATATACCCGGAAAATGGCCGGCAAATATGAATCCAAGTGAAGTTCAATTTGTTGTTGAAAATTTTCCTCAGCAAATTACAAAAATTAACTTCCCCAGAGATACAAATAATAGGAAATTTTTAGAAAATTATTATTATCGCACATTACCTAATCAAGACCAAATTCATTGCCCGTGGTTACTTTACTCATTATCATTAAATAGTGTTTTTTGTGCACCTTGTAAACTGTTTTGTTGTGATGAAAGCAGCCGACAATTACTTAGTGGAATTGATTGGGTAAGTGACTGGCAACATTTAGCTATTATTTTAAAAAGACATGAATCCGGTGCAGCTCATATAAAATATTCTCAAAAACTGTTTAAACTATCTACAACATTAAAAAAAAGATTAACAGTTGACTCTGCTCATCAAAAATTATATGAAATGGAGAAAAAACATTGGGGCGCACGTAGAACAAATAACAATTGTAGTAAGATATGTTTCTGCTTTCTGCAATGTTATCTATAGAACATGAAGTGTGTGCGACATTGGACATTAAAGATATTGTCAAAAAGTTTTCCGAGACGAAAGCCCGAAAAGTGCGTTTTTAGTTTTTTTATGTGTTTATGTTTCTATTCAGGGTTTATTTTAATTAAATGGACGTTTAAATTAGGATATTGGGATATACATATTCTGGACGTTGGATCGTGGTTATTAAATTAGGATAATGGACGTTTAAATTAGGGTATTAGGATATTAGGATATACATTAGGATAATATATGGACGTTGGATCATGGAGATTAGTCTAAATGGTTAAGTAAGTATTTATCTATTTACAAATTATTATTGTTATATTATGCATCTTCTGTACATTTCTTTAAATAATAGTATGTATGTCTAAAGTGTTGAAAGGGGGGCGGCAAATATTAAGTTGCACACGGGCGGCCAATACCTTAGCGGCCGCCCTGACTGCTACGCCCCAAATTTGGCAAAAAGTGTGCGGAAATGTGAAAAATGAATACAAGAATGTTGATTGCATGAAAATCGCACCAAAGGAATTGACACAGTCATCATTTACAATCCGAATGAAGATACCAACGACAGTGATTATGAGTATGAATTTAATTCTTGATTATACTGTAAGTTATTATGTTTTCATTTTCTCATTAAGAAAAATTTTGAGTGTTATTGTTATTGTATTATTTCATCAGTCCATACTTACCACTGCAATTTAGAAACAATAAAATATGTAATTTATTTCTATCTTTGCACTGATAATTATATAATAATATAACTGAATGTAAAATACATAATCAGTTAACACCGTATTTCTGTTTGTCTTCGAGTGCTTTTAAATATTCGAATATTTTGCTATTAACTTTCTCATCACAAACGTGCAGTCGCTGTCAAACGTATAGTCACTAGCGGAAGGGTAAAATTTGTAAAGAAAGTAACAAATAATGCCACAAAGGCAATATCAAACACAGAAAAAACTATTCAAGAAGAAGAGAGTTGAAAGAAGTCAACGCCAAAAAACTGCCACTTTCTGTTTCCCCGACTTCCACAGAAACCAAAGCGAAATCAAATAAAGGCAATTCTACGAAAAAAAAAAACCAAAGGCACCTAAGGAAAAAACTGCCAAAGCTGCCAAGAAGAAGTTCAAAATATTATAAACGGCTTTATTTGTTTTATTTAGTAAACATTGATAAACCAACAATAATTTTGCAAACAATACGAATGAATTAAAATATTGAATATCTTAACTTTTTAAACTGCAAATATAATTAGCCGTTTTGACATACATCCCCGTGTGTGTGTTAAGTTGCTTGTGATATACTTATTACGCCGCCACTGCATGCATTCTCACCTGTCTACCATCATCAATAAGTTAGCGGGAACATAAAAATACTAATCATTGAAGTATATTACATAGAGCCTAAAAACAAGCTAATAAGATAATCCCAGTGTTAAATTTTAGTTTTTTTGCACAGATGTAAAAAACTTGGCGATCAGAAAACATGTTTCTCCGATCTTACAACAATCTTAGCTTTGTGCAACAGATTAGCTTTGGAAAGGGAAAGAGTTAATATTTCTTTATATTGGAATTGTTTCGAGGCAACGAAAGAAATGATAAGAAATTTTAATTTCTGTATTCTTTCAAAATAAGTGTTTTTTTACAGTGCAAAAAACTTGATACTTGATTTTTATATAACATGATATACTATTACCTATATAAATAAAGGATGATAACATTACCTGTCATAAATTTAATAAAATTTTACCTGAAACACGTCGATTTTTATGTAATTTTGCCACATTTAAAGCTTGTTTTTGTATTTTTATTCCTACGTGAGAATAGGAAGTGTTCGCTAACTTTTTTTTTAATAAAATGACTGGTGTGTAGTTGACACTTACTGGCTTCATCTAGAGCAGTGGTCGCCAACCTGTCGATCGCGAGCTACCGGTAGCTCGCGGAGGCAGTTCTGGTAGCTCTCACAACGATTTTACTCTGAGATAGCGCGT
>NW_027313249.1:0-22890 GCF_040954645.1 Diabrotica undecimpunctata | reverse complement strand
ACGCGCTATCTCAGAGTAGCGTCCTATATCAAACAAGAGTTGGAGGATATCAAGCAGAAATATCTCTACCACTAGGAATGGTTGTGAACGCCGTTTTCAAGAATCAACATTGGCTTTATGTTCAAACGCCTCACGCAGAAGAAGGCTATGTCAGTTATGCTGCCTGTTTGCCTTTAGGTATGTAATTATATCGTCAATGTAAAAAATCGGGAATAGTTTTGTAAAAAATATAAAATTTTATTTAGTCGATAGCTTTTACTTGTTTTTATCACTTTATGCGGAATGAGCTCTATATCCTTTTAAGTGCAATCACAGATTGTAAGTCGTTTGCAGGGCAATGTTATGCAGATGTTTACTTATAATATGGGTTCTGTAGTTTCTTTTGATTTTCATATAAACGTTAGTTTCCACTGCATGGGCAGCGTATGACCTGTTGATTGTTGGTTGATTAATTGAACTTCTTTTGCTAATTTTGATAAAGCACTAGGGTTTTTGCTTTTTTTAGTTATTGCCCGATCCCTTTATGACATCTTTGTGTCAGTCATTTATTAGATCTAACTAATTCTAAATATTAGAGGCATCAGATGAATTCTAAATTGATTATTACCTTACTTGATTACCTTTGAATTATAAAAAATAAGGCTTTTTCTAAAATAAAAGTCAAGTTGGAAATAGTTATGAGACACATGAACTTTATACAGAAAAAATACTTTATGTAATATCTCTAAAATATTGAGAATAATCAGAGGACAACAAAAAGAGATTAAACATCGAGAGATTACTTGCAATCACTAGTAATAGTAACAGATGAACAACTACACTAACTTATTAAAGCTTTAACTAAAAACTTTAGATCTGAAAAATCATATACCGACATCATCATCGTAGCCACTCAACTGGAACTAAAAGTTCCGCAATACAATAGAGGGCAAAACTATGTTTGATAGACCTGGAAAATTTTTTCGGCGCAGAGGTAAACTAAGCTAATAATAAACTTATTTGTTATATATAAGAAATATACCACTAAACATAATCAACATGATCGAAAAAATGTATCAGAGTAACAAAAAAAGAGAAGACGCAGAACTAACCGATTCTTCCCGGGTTGGTACTGGGATACGTCCTTTACTTCTTATTCTAATTATGGATAAACTAATATGAATAAAAAAAAACTTGACGGAGTTCAAGCAACTAGCCATTACTCTATCAACCCACGGAAATCTTGAGAGAAAATTAGAATAACAAGTAAATCCAGTAAACAGATACACTATCGAGAAACAAAAATATGAGAAAATTGAATAGCTGATTTAATTTACAAAACAGTTGTTAAGCAAATGACGATTCAGTAAGAATATAGAGGGAGTGCTGTAACTTGCAGTAATAAAAAACCTTTAAAGAATTGATGAAAAAACAAGTAGGGATATATAAACACAGCAGATTGATGTGAAATGATCATGTACCGACCGGGGACAAAATGATTAAAACAAGATCATTCTCAGTGGAAAAGTGCTGAATGAGACAACCAAGAGAACTCTAACATGACAATATACTCGAGGTACATTGAAAAACGGCCAGACGATGTACGTATGTGATAGGAAACGAACTTACATCAATTGAGGAGCAACTGAGCAAAACGTATTAAATCCAAAATATATGATTTTGATTTATCTACAAAACTTTATTAATAACATTATTTTTGACAAAAAGTTGGAGTTTGGTGTTCAATTTCGGAGTTTCCAATTTTTAAAGCTTTCATTTTTTAAATAAATAAATACCTAAATGTCAAAAATAAAACACCAGCATACGAAAATACAATTATTTATTTATAAAACAAAGCTTCTCAAATATGTTGGCCTGTATCATCTAGATAATCACATTTCTTTTCTATTTCATCACCTTCATTAGCAGTTTTATCTTCTCGGTTTTCTAGAATGTCGATATACCATTTAAGGTCTTCCTCTTCTTCTCACGTATTTCCAAATTCTTTTTTGTTTTAGTGGTCTTCCTAATCTCGCGATTTGTAGTGTCAATTGTGAGTCTTTTTTACCTTTCTTAAGCAACGTTTTAGGAACTTCAGAGTTACTTTCGAACCTAAAGTTTTCAAAGCAAGTAAGATGGTTATTGGTGGAGGATGACTTTTCTTCAATATAATTCTTTTAACATCTGATATTCCATCAATTTTTTTAAATATGATTGCAATTGATTAACATCATACAGAATCCAATCAGATGAAAGGCTTTTCATCTGATTGAAACCAGACCCTCCTCTGTCATCCAGCGATCCGGAAACGGAATGGCCCCTGTAAGGCCGACATCGCTTCCGAAGCACTACTTTCATTCATTCATTCTCCATTCATCCACGTCCACATTCATCAACAAGGAGGCTCCCCGTCTTGTTCCAGGTAGCGCGTAGAAGACCCTCATTGCTTCTAGTACGGCATCATTCCCAGACGGGCATTTCCTCCTTCCCCACAGTCTGACCCACTTTTCTAGCTTCAACTTCCAGCATCTTTCACTCTTACCTTTGCCGTTGGTCTAGCTGTCTTACTTCTTCTTCTTTTTTCTTGATCACTGCACGGATATAGTTGTGTGTGTTAATCCAACCTGATTTATTTTCAATCATTCTCTCAATCATTTCTCTCACTGTAACAAAATTCACACCTGTCTCTCTCTCCATTCTGTTCCTTTCTACTATCCAGCTGCTGCAATCTAACATCGTATGTGTCACATACCTTTCCCTTTCCTGTCTTCTCTCGGCCACAGTAAGGTTTGGGCCTCTTCTCTTATAGAATTCTTTTCTTTTCACCGCCAAAACACTCAACGGAACACATCCAGTGATGGTCCACAAGGCTGCCGCAGACACAGTCCTCTTGCCACTCGCAACAGATTTGTTTTGTCCACTTGTGTCATGAGCCTCCTATCGGCCATTATCTCTACCGCCTCGCTCCAGACTTGTGCCGCGTAGAGGACAATCAACTGTACAACACCGTGTAAAACCCCCCTCCTTTCGGATATGGGTCCCCCAATGTTAGGCATCACCCTCCCCAACTCAGCCGCACTATTCGCAGCCTGCCAGACCACCTCCCGCACGTGCTCCCCCTATTTTCCATTTTGGTGCAATGTCACTCCTAGGTACTTTACTTGTTTCTTTGGTGACATGCTCCCGCACATTGTAATTTAACACTTTGCCTGTTCCTTTTTCCCTTCAGAATGATGGCTTCGGTTTCGTGAAAGGAGCTGCAATTGCTGCATAGCAAAGTAAAAAGTGATCGAATCCGGTGGCACTTCTCTTGCTAACTCATAAAAAGCCTTGCCTCTTTTATTATGAATTTTATACTGTAATATCAAGTCGCTTTTTTCCTTGTCATCATTTGCTATTTTAATTTTGTGCTTTAATCGAGTACACAGAGAACAGCAATCAGATGCAGGGGAAAAATCCGATATTAAATTTTGTTCTAAAAATATGGCAAACATCGTCAAACTGGAGTTATGGTTATAATCTGTTCATTTTGAGTTATATATTTTAGGTAAAAAGATCCTCTTTGATTTTGATCTGTCATAGTGACTTTCGCAGCCATTTAGGTTTCCAATAAATTCAAAAATATTTTTCTTTATCTTTACTATTTTATGAGAAACCTTATCTCCCCCTCTTCGTTCGTTTAGTGCAAAAGTATTGTGTTTCTTTTTACACACTGTATTAACTCTTCGCTCACTGATTCCTAGAGCTGTTAATAAGAATTTTTGACAAACTCTTGTGGGTCTGGTACCCTATATGAGTAGTACATGATAAAGAGTATTAAATGAGCGAGAGCGAGGGTTTGGCTTGATACCTCGTTTTCTTTCTACGGTATCAACAGTTATCATATAAATATTGTATCATGCTCTGATTATCAGTTGTAGCGTAAAAAGATTGCCTTAATCGTCTTATATCAGATATTTAATATTAATGGGTTTAAAGCTGTTACTTGAATGATTACATGGCCTCTCAAACTTCTTTAGTAACGGATCCTTATCTTCATACCTACAAATAATTTAAATCACCATTTAAAACCGTTTAAATAAACAAATATAATTGTTTAAAAACTACTAGACCGATTGTACATATCATTCGCAAATGTAGTAACAACATAAAAACTCACATTATGAAATGTGCTTTAAATATTTTTATTGTTTATTTTAATAATTATAAACAATTAAAAAACATGCTTACTTTCGGGTTTAATTTGCAATAACTTTTTTTGTTTATAAACCTTTTTCAATTTAATAAATCTCATTTTAAAAAGCAAGTATTATCAAGCAGGTCGTCTTTTGAACGTTTTTATCTAGAATGCGTAGTTTTTTCACTATATTGAAATGAATGAAAAAAGTCACTTTTTTTGCTTAAATGTCATGACGAAGTGAAAGTTTCGATAACCACGAGATAATACGCCTATTCTATTGACTCCCCCCAGATATTCCAGTTAAAAAATAGCGCCTAATAATTTTTCGATTTTTCAAGTGATTTTTCGAATTCGTTTCATGGATCTGTCTCGCGTGTGTCAACTTATAAATTTAATTTAATTATTTATTTCTTTGAATAGAAAAAACAAAAAAAATAGTGCTATTTGTTGCTGTAGCTAAGTGACTTAATTGATTTATACAGTTGTATTATTGTTTATTTAATATTAAGCTATATCTCTAACCTATGCCTCGCAGTTTATATCGACTTCTTATTCTTTCCTATACTATGCAAAGAAAAATCTTCAATGTGTGGCTCATCAGACTAATTAATCTATATTTCTTGTACCATTTTGCCTGCTGTTTTCTTGGGAAGTACTATAAAATCAGGCTTTCAACCTTTCCTCCGGTATTTCATCAGTAGTATAAACATCGTTAAATTACTGATGGGGACACTGATGCCCCATACTGATGACATCTTGGTCTTCATCGTAATATTCAATACGCTCTGTATTTAATTAATTGTAATTACCCGAAAGTAATCAGCAGAATGGAAGGAAAGTCTCCTGCTACCGATACTTAAAAAGGGAGACTCGAGAAATCCTGAAAATTATAGAGGCATTAGTCTGATGAATAGTACATTAAAATTGTTAACGGCAGTCATAAAAGATAAAATCGAGGAAAAAAGCGAACATGGCAGATGAACAACAAGGCTTCCGAAAGAACCGCAGCACAATAGACGCAATTTTTATTATCAGACAAATAATAGAGAAGTCTATTCAATATGGAAAACCAGCATACATGTGCTTTGTAGATTTAAAAAGTGCTTTTGACAGGGTGAAGCGAAATGACATCTTAAATTTATTACAAGCTGAACAAATAGACCATCAGATAATAAGGACAATTAATGAAATTAACAAGAACAACAAGACCAGAGTTATAATGCCAACAGAGAAAACAGAATGCATAGAACTAAAAGGAGGAATCCGCCAAGGAGACCCGCTCAGCCCATTGTTATTCAATATGGTGATGAATCAAATAATCACGAAGTAAGAAACGACACGGATACCACATGGGAGCGCATAAAATCACGATACTATGCTATGCCGATGATGCAGTATTAATTGCTGATAACGAAGAGAACCTACAAAGGCAGCTCCACACCTTCAATATCAATATCACAGCAAACAAACTTAATATGAGAATATCAGTAGAAAAAACTAAATGTATAGTGATCAGTAAAGAGCCGCGTAGATGCAAACTAGAAATAGACGGCAAAATTGTAGAACAAGTAATGAAATTCAATTAACTAGGAGTAGAGATCACTAGTGACAGGGATATAAGAACAGAGGCCACAAGGCAAGCATCAAAAGCGGCAAGAGTAAGTGGTTGCCTCCGAGAAACCATACGGAGAAACAAATATCTGACCATGGAAAGCAAAATGAAAGTATACAAGACAACAGTAAGACCAATCCTAACATATGCAGCAGAGACAAGGACCGATACAAGAAAGACGAAACAACAAATCAACAATATCGAAATGAAAGTATTAAGATCAATAGCGGGCATAGCATTAAGAGACACACAAACCAATAGAAGTTTACGCGAACAATGCAAAATTCAAAATATTAACAGGTGGATAAAAACAAGAAAAAAAACACTGGAACGAACATATAAACCGAATGGGACCAGATAGATTAGCAAACATTTGTAAAAACAGCAAGCCTTATAGCAGAAGACCCGTTGGAAGGCCGCCAAAAAGGTGGATAGATAATGTAATACAGAATAGACAAGATAATGTACAGTCAACAACGACTGAAACAAAATATGAGGTAGACAAACAGGAGTAATCCTAGTCGCGCGAAGAAGAAGAAGAGCTCTGTATTTGTTCTACCGTTTCTTAACAATTCATAAGTTTTAGAATTTCTTAAGTTAAATATTAAGTTTTTTTTTTGGCGTGTTTCCATTTTTTTGTTTGTTCTTCTAGTATTTGACTCTATATACTCTTTTGATGGAGTTTCTAAATCTTTTGTTTCTTGAAGAATATAGTTTATTCTAAGTTCTTAATATATGCAATGTCAAATTAAATACCGCCTTAGGATATGCATATTTCTAAGCCAGGACATCGCAATTCGCTTATACCCTATTGATAACTTCAAACGTTTAGTCTCCTGAACAAAATTTTCAAACTTTTCCTAAATATAAAGACTTCTTCATTCCATGTGTATATCCGTATCGTAGATTTTGCTATTTTGAGCCAAGGAATTCTTAATACCCCTTACCCATCAAAAGGCTAACCAGGCCTAGGGGCTGTAAATTTTGTTTTTCTCGCCATAGAGATACCCTAGGGAATGTTAACAATGTGGTTTAGTATAGTGAGGCGCAAGATCTATGCGAAATTTTAAAAACCGACCTACTGGTAATCCTATATTGATATCTATTGTAACACAGACCCCCAGAGAGACATTTACAGAGTTGTACTAATCTGTATCCAACATTCAAATAAAATTATCGGATAAAGTGTTGAATTTCGAATTATTAAATTCTGTACTTAAATGTTGTTACCAATTGATCGAAATACTGATTATTTTTAAAGTAAACTACCTCATAATATAGTATTTAGAAAAATTTACCTTCACCTTTTTTCAAAATTAAGACTGGCAAAATAAAATATTTTTTCAGTTACGAAAATAAAAATTTTCTTTTGGTGGATTTACAAGTTTTTTTATTAACCGTGCTAAGTTCGTCAATGAACACTTAATATTAATATATTATACAGTGAGGTTTTAAAGTAACGGATAAATGTAATTTCTACGTAATTATAAAGTAGATGAAAACTAATGAACCAGCTCGATTTTTACACACAAAAATATACATTATACAATATACAAATCATCGAATTAACAAAAACACCAATATATTTTTTTTCACACTTTATTTGCATTAATACCTAACTTAAAAGATTTAGATGTAGCAACTAACTTCATGCTGTGAATATGCGCGTACTTCATACTGTAAATTTTATAAAAATTCACTCTCATCAATTTTTCCCAATCGCGCCTAAAGAGGTATAACTTCAAAAATAGTTTTTATTTACTTACATGTCACATGCAATGCCACAAAAAGTTACCCATTGGTTTTTTCACTATTATAAATTAAATGGTATACTAGCCACTTCGGAAATTCACATTCATTTGGGATCTTCGAGTTAGATTAACAGTTATTCCAACTAATCGTCATTATCGTTCTCTTCGTCACTCTCACCCAAATTAATAATAATTTTCTTCAAGGGTGGGGCATTTTTCATGTAATATTTTTCAATTTTCTTTACATGTTTTATTGGATTTTGCCAGTTTTGAGCACTGATATTTTTGAACTCTGTTTTTATTTGTTCGACAACTCTTTGGGTGTCCTTTGGAGATGTGTTTATTAACTGAGCCCATAACAATTCTATGGGATTCAACACACAGTAATATGGAGGTAAAACCATATGTCCATTGTTAGTGGCTAATTTATCTACAATACGTTCTTTAGTTACGACTTTTGTATGAAGAACCTGGATTAGTTGATCTTTGGTGTAATGATCCTCAAAATATAGGTCTTCGGCTATTAAAAATTCTTGATTTCATCCTTCCTACTCTGTTTGGTTGGAATTTTTTTAATGCATCTGGAGTGATATTATGCATTGTCCATAACAATCACGCTATTTTCTTTTAACTTTGGTGTAATGTATTCTCAAACCACGATTCAAAAAGCGTCCCTTCGATGTCTTGGTGGTAGTCTAGAGAACTGTCTTTAATACTTTTGGAACTTAACAATAACGCATCGTTCACCCATTCATGTTGTCCTCCGCAATGTAATATGCAAATTCGCTGGCGTCTAGAATGGGGTACATCTATTTGGCATTTTCTTGTACCGTTTGTCCAGGGTTTATCTATCGTTTCGTGAGAATCAAACCGACTCTCGTCCAGATAATAAATTTCTTGACACTCACTGCGGTATTGTGAAATTTTTTCGATATATTCATTCCTCCATTTTATTAGGCGGCTACTTTCCATTATGGTTTGTCTCTTATTGACAGTTTTATATTTAAAACCATTTTTGGTCAAATATTTTCCCAAAGTCTTTGTGGAACAATCATCAACAATATGTTTTTCTTTTAATTTTGCCATGATATTGTTTAGTTTAGGCACAACTTTAGCTGCATACATATTATATATTGTCTCACTAATAGGTTCCAAGAGGTGAGGTTGAATTTTTTTAGAGCTTCCCAAATCCTTTCGTGTTGTTCTACTTTTAAAACCTGTCTTTATTAAACGGTACACTGTTGCACAAGAAATTTTTGTTAAAACCGCCGTTTGCTTAACAGGTTCATATTTGGTCATTTTTAAAGAAAGTCCATCAAATACATCAAACACCATATTTTGCTCAGCTACACACAAATTCTTCCTTTGCTCACACCTTCATCTTCTAAGTTATCCGTAGGTTCATTTTCGTCAGGTAAACGAACATCACTTTCCTATGGCCACCAGATATTTTTCTTTGATAATTACTAAATATATCACAATACTTTTTTTTGACAAACTCTGGCTGAAAGTACCACAAAATATACTGCTTAAGAATGTCTTATTCCGTTATTTAAATATTATGACAATGATCCCGCTCCATTTAATTATTCTACGAAAATGTATTTATTAAGTAGTTAGGCATTACCGGAAATATAAAATTGTTTGTAAATTTGTATTTAGGTCAACCGTAGGAATTTCTCTTAATTATTTTTAAGTGTTATAAACAAAGACATCATATTTTTGATAACATTTCACAAAAATATTTAATGACGATGATTTGGAATAAGTTTTACTTCTTTTTGTGTATATCAATAATAAATAAATGTTCATTGACGAACCCACAAAACAAAATGTCTACTTATTTTCTTAACTAAAAAATATTTTATTTTGCCAGTCCTATGTTTAGAAAAAAGATGAACGCAAGTATTTTTTTTAATAGTATATATATTTATTTTGCTTCAACCACTTAGGGTTATTAGCATAAGAAAAATACAAAAATGATAAAGACATACATAGGCATATACAAAATATCAATTACATAATAATGTATACAATATATATTTTAATTATTGATGTATTGTATTAAATTTTATTGAAAAGGTTTATAGTTTTCAAGAATTCTATCAAGTCAGCTACGTATTTAGATTCTCCTAAAAGTTCTTTTAATGTTTTTGGAAAGTGATGATATAGTCTTTCCACTGAGTATATTGGACACTCAATCAAAATGTGCTTCACTGTCACTTTATATTCACAAACAAAACACACTGGTTCCTCTTCTTTCTTCAACAAGTATTCATGTGTTGTAGAAGTGTGTCCTAATCTGAGACGTGTTATTAGGACTTGATGTCGCTTTGAAGGCCAGAAGTTCCATGGAAGGACGGAAGATTTTATTTCTATCAATTTAGTGGTGCTTAATAGTATATTGCGACATTGTTTACTGCTAAAAACCATTGTTCCGATCAATTTGTAAAAATATTTAAACAAACTAATAATTCAAAATTCAACACTGCTCCGGTAATTTTATTTGAATGTTGGATAAAGGTTAGCACAACTCTGTAATATCTCTCTAGGGGTCTGTGTTACAATAGGTATCAATAGCGGATTATCAGCAGGTTGGTCTATAAAATTTCGCATAGATCTTGTCCCTCACTATATTTTCAATACTTGTCATGCAATATTTGATGTTTACTTAGCTTATTACGTGACGAAGGTTGGCTTTATATAAGAGAAAATATCGTTTTAAACTGTGACTAATCTTTAGTAATAATTAATTATGTAAATTATATTTATTTTAAATTGCTAAACTTAACTTAATTCTTCAATGCACTACCTATTCAAACAATTCAATCTGTAAAATATAAACACGACATATCTAAATACACCAATGTATTAAAAGTTATATTTCTTTTTATTTAAGGTATAATTCCTCCACCGGAAGATGACAAACTCGCTCCGTGCTGGGAAAAAAGCACCGATGTCTTCCCGAAACCTTCAGGAAACCTAACGGATACCGAAAAACTCAGTTCCAAGTCCGATTGCGAAGGTGGAGGAGGAAGTATAAGATGTCGAACGAGGTCTCGAAACGCTGTTAGTACTTGTGGCGAAAAAAGTATAGACAGGTTGTATTTGAGGGCCGCAGCGAATGCTAAAACGAAAGGAGTTCGACATACTTTGTTAGTCATTGTTACAGACTTTTCAGGAAGCGGGGATAATAACATTTCAGTGCAAAAAGGGGATGTCGTGTTTCTTGTAGACGCTAGTGTCAAAGGTTGGTTTTATGTGAAAAGTAAAGAGGGAGGAGAGGGATATATACCAGCTGTTGTGGCTGGACACGGGTTTCTGTAATTTATTGTAATATATTTATTTATTTCAAATAAAAGTTTTTAATAAAAATGAATTAATTGACTACTGCTGTTAATATTTATTACTATATGTATTTAAATCTATAAGAAATCAACGTTAAATTTAATATAGTTATGCCTACAGATCTCATAGAGAATATGAGTACACAATATGTGCTTTATTAGATTAAAAGTATACGAAGGAAAGAAACCGGACTTGCAGTTTAGCAGGTAATCATAGTATTTACAAAATCGTTACTATCAGTCGATCGAGCTTAATATATATATCATTAAAAGACCAAATCCAATATCTACAATTAAAGGACTTAATGTGAAACAATGACGAGCCACGCATGAGTTCAAAAAGAGTTAATGCTATGCACGATTAAAGTAATAGTATAACAAGCCACTAAAAATTTTGACGATTTTAGCAAGAAAAATACTGAAGTTGAGTCGACGTTTGATGACAGTGACCGTGATCCTGACTATGTACAATCTAGAAGTGACACAAATGATGAAAATACAGCGGAATGTAATTTTTTTGTTAACTATGGCTTGTCACATTATTACCAGTCAAGATTAAAGTATAATTGTAGTGGCTTGTTATATTATTGCATTTTGTTGTAGGACAATGAACAAGGTCCGTCAAGAGAAAGGACAAAACCAAACACACGCGGCTAACTACAACAAGTCGATGGAGACAAAGAAACGAACACTCTTATTCAAGATCAAAAAGAAAAATTCAACGAAATTTAGGGCAATCATATGTAAGCGACAAAACGAAAAAAAAAAGTGCCTGGTGAGTTTTGGAACCTTCGTTCATGGGAGTTGCAAAATAGCTACTTATTCGGATGTACAGATATTGTTAAGAAGAAAAGTTCCTACTGAAAGAAGCAAAAACATTAAGAATCGCATAGAAACTGCAATTCAGTCTACTCCATTAATGTTAATGCTGAAACTACACGTGTCTGTAAAACAGAATTTTTAAATAAAATTTTAAAGTATTGTGTTTCTTTTTACAAACTCTATTAACTCTTCGCTCACTGATTCCTAGAGCTGCTGATAAGAATTTTTGACAAACTCTTGTGGGTCTGGTACCCTATATGGGTATTACATAATAAAGAGTATTAAATGAGCGAGAGCGAGGGTTTGGCTTGATACCTCGTTTTCTTTCTACGAGAGTACAGTTATTGTTAAGAAGAAAAGGTCCTACTGAAAGAAGCAAAAACATTGAGAATCGCATAGAAACTGCAATTCAGTCTACTCCATTAATGTTAATGCTAAAACTACACGTGTCTGTAAAACAGAATTGTTAAATATCCATGGACTTCAAGCTTCTAAGGTAAATAACATTGTTAGCAGGAAGATAGAAGGAAATCTAGTGCCAGAAAGAGGCAACAGTGGAAAGCATACAAACCTTGTGAACAAAATATCTGATTCGGAAATTCTGTGTTAAAAACCACATACATTCGATTCCAAAGTATTAAAGTCACTTCAGTCGACAAGACAACATGAATAAAGTTTATAAAGTTTAGGGGTAGCGGATTGATACTTGTCTGCGATCCCAGCAGGGAATAGATCTACTTCAGGAATAGCAAACCTGCCCACGCGAGCTCATGGATTTCCCCAGCCTTCCATCCCCGGGGAAACCATGTCCAAACCCAAAGCATTCCCATCTCCACCCTTTCCTCTCACCACTTCCAAACCAACTCGCTAACACGCACTAGCCAAGCGAGGCGTTTTAATGGCTTAAAACCAAAAAAGTTATTTTCCATGAAAGACGAAACTACAAAGGCTACTACAAAGAGCGACAAATGCATATTACTTTATACAATGTTAGAACTTATATCACCAGAAGATGATGGAACTGGAGGAAGAGCTGAAAAACATAAAAGGGACATCATCGGCCTCAGTGAACTAACACGAAGAGATGTCCAAATTACTCTTAAATCAGGACACGTATTTCATTTTAGAGGTGAAGAAGACACTTCAAATGGTGGAGTAGGATTCATTATACATAGAAAGCACACACAAAATATAGTTGAAATTATCAGCTTAAGCCCAGGATTGTATATCCCATCTTCAAACTAAATGCAAGATATAACATTAAGGTAATCCAGACATATGCTCCAACGACTACCCACTCGGATGAATAAATTGAAAAGTTTATGAGAACCTAGAAACAGCGTTACATGCTACACCAGCATATTACACAATAATTATGGGCGACTTTAATGCGAAAATGGGGTCTAAACAAGATGATGCAGAAGTAGCAATGGGTAAGTATGGCTATGGCGAAAGAAATGTACGAGGGCAAAGATTGCTGAACTTCTTACACCAGGGAAATTTATTGATGATGAACTCTTTTTTCGATAAAAAGCCTTAGAGTAAATGGACATAGATCAGCCCAGATGGCAGTGTCAAAAATGAAATAGATTATATCATAACAAACAGCAAAGAAATAATAAACGACGTCAAAGTACTCAACAAATTTTCAATAGGAAGCGACCACAGATTAATCCGAGCTAAGATACTATTAAATGTCAAATTGGAAAGAACAAAGATGATCCTAAAAACAAGAAAAAAGAAATTGATTCTCCCAGAAAACAACGACCTGTATGAAGATACACTAACCAGACATATACAAGACTTGCAAGACCAAATTGAAGATGTAGATCAAGCAGAAGATGGCATAATGAAGGTTCTAAAAGAAACGGAAAGGGAGTGCTCCATTCCGTTCTGAACGATAAGGAAAAACTAAGCCAAAATACTAAAAAGCTAATAGAATAGGTAAAAGAAGACAGCTGAGTAAAAATACGGCTCCAACTACACAACAATAAAGAAATTATATAAAGATATCCACCGGTCAATCCGAAAAGACGTAAGAGAAAACAATACAAAATAAGTATCTAAAGTAATTCAAGAAAACAAAAGTTTAAAAGTTTTACGGCGAAATACGAACAACATAGGCAGCAAAAAGATGTACAAGATAAAAAACAAAGATGGAAACATTACTAATAATAGAATCAAAATCCTTGAGGTGGTCGAATCCTTTATCGCGAAATGTATGAGAGCACCGACGGAAGGCAAGATCAGCCCTTGTCCAAAATCACAAACCAGGGATCAGAATTAACGCCAGAAATAACTGCATACGAAATCAAAACGGTACTTTTAAAAATGAAAAATCACAAATCCTCTGGCGAAGACGGAGTAGTGATCGAAGCAATCAAACTAGGTGAAAATAAAATTATCCAGGCTTTGGCCAAGCTTTTCACCGAATACATATACCAAAGAAAAACTCCTTCTCAATGGAATCATGCGGTCATTACTTTATTGAGGATAGGTCGGTACTGTTAGAATCCCATTCCAGAAGTGGTATACCATGATCTTCAATATATTTTAAACTTTTTGATGTATGGCAACCTTGCTACTGAAAGACACAATCTTCCACTGATGTTAAACTTTGTTCAATAATCGCTAAAAGAGATTCTTCTAAAATCTTCAATATTTGTCAGATTTTAGGTAGGATCCCATCGACAAAATGGAACTTGCCCACACCATTGAAGGAGATGCTGCTCCATATCATGACAGCGCAGGAAATTTGACTTTTCTCTTGAGGACAATCAATCGAGACGAAAATCTTCATTTTTTCTGCGAATAACGCGAGAATATTTATATTCTTTTGACAATTTTAATCTATTTTTCTTTTGTTGTAATGTTAAAAGTGGATTTCCCTTAGCCTGAAACAAAATGGACATTTTTCAAACACTATTCCTACTAATTTTTTTCAACTATAAAACTTACTTTGTAAGTACCAAATTATAATTTGTGGGCCTCTCGGTGATACGCTGAACGTGTCTTCCAACAGCGTCACTCACAAAACACTTAACTCTGGATAAGTTGCTCAGCGATATTCCATTATAAATGCGTCTTAATGCTGTTCCATCTCTTTCATTTATTTTACTTTTTCCTACATTTTGTATGGAATAAATCAAGTGCTCGATTTTTCTCTTGTGAGAAGTTTCGTTATAACAAAACCATTCTTCATACCTGCTCTACACATCCGGACAGTATTGTGATATTGAAGCCCCTCAAACGAGTGTTTGCACTAAGTTTTGTTCTTTCAATGTACTCTGAATCACAACTATGGGGAATACGGAATAAACCATAAATCTCCAGGATCTTTAGCAGATCCTTTGTTATTGACGTAGCAGTTTGTGTGCATTATTTTACAGTATATTCTGTGGTCAAATTTTCCGTTGGATTTTTATTCTACTAGAACGTTCAAAATGAAACACAACAATGACTTTTCGTCCACTAAATTGTAGGAATTGTTCAAATTTCTCCATAGAAAAGTTTACAATAATCGGACTTAACGAACTTCATTGTCGTTCTATCATTCTGTCAGTAAAATAATTTCAACAGGTCTAGGGTAGGATAGATCTACAATATTTTCAACTTTTTTTACACAGTTTTATAAAAACTTTTTTATTTAAACATATTCAATACATAGATAATTGTTGGTTCTTATACATAAAATACTACACAAATCAATCTTTGGACTTGAACCTGCCAAACATAATATTTTGGAAGGTTCTTCTTGATATACCGCGCTATATATAGTAACTGACGATACAGGTATTTCAGCAAACTATTTACTCTGAGATAGCGCGTTGAATAAAAAGCTTGGATCTTCCGCCAGCTAGAATTTTTTCCTTGTGAATATCAGCGACATGAATGCCTCTGTCATCTATTGGAAAGACAGTCGAGTTTGATAAAAAACGGTAGTGCCACAATGACAACCTAGGACCACCTCCACATAACTAAAATTGAGACAATTTATTAATCGGTTTTGAATAAACGGAGTGAATAAATATGATATTAACTATCAACTATTTTCGGGAGGCTATGTACTGAATATCGAATTTTACTTGAGTAGTTGTATGTTTATTTTGAAATACAGTTTCAAAATTGTAAGCACTAAGTACACAGAAATGGGATAGACAAAAGTTAAGACAAAGACAAAGTTAACAAAATATTTTTGTTTTATTTGAAGTTTTAGTGGGAAGGTCAACTAAAAATAACTTACCACATAATCTTCATTGGCACTGACGGATCCAATCCATTTCCCTAATTCTGGCCTTGCTACTTTATCATTTTTATGGGGCTCTATTGAGTGTGCTACCTTATAGGTTTTAGTATCCCATATGTTTACAACACCATCCTCAGCGCCAGAAATAAAATCAGAGCCTCTGCAAACATAATAGAAAACCTGTTAATTACAGTTTATTTATTGGTTTCAGCTATCTACAGCAACCTAATTAGAAATTCAATGCAAATTAAAACTAGTGGGAAGATAAAATCAAGATACCAGCACAGCATATCTCCATATGTTAACACACAAATCATCATCATCATCAATGGCGCTACAACTCTTCGTGAGTCTTTGCCGCGTTTACTATTGCCTTCCATGTTTGTCGGTCCTGTGCCAGTAATTCCCATTGCCGCACTCCCATTTTCACAAATCACATCCAAATGAAACGTGCCACAACGAAGAACATTGGTAGAACAAAAGTATTCAAACCAGATTTTCACATGAGTCTTATACAGTGGATTAAATATTTCTGTCGAAAAATAAGAAGGATAATATTAATGCATAGGCAGAAAGTAAGAACACTTCCCTCAAAGGCACAAAAACATCATCCACGCAGTGCTGTAGAGAGAACATTTTGTTTGTATTTTGAGAACGATGTCCGAAGTGGAAATTGAAACGTCAATAAACGTATTTTAACCTTTAATTGTGGCTTATTCCCATTTAAATAGTAATTAATGATACAATATATAGATCACTATATAGTATTTGTCAAAAATCTAGAAATCTTAAAATTTGTATCTTAAAATCTAAAGCACTAATCTAACTCAAGGAATATTTTATTTATTAGAACATTTGATCATAATATATATTTGGACAGAACAGCAACAATAAAAATATAGGTCAAATAATATCAACAAAGAAAGGCATATACAAAATACTGTTTTACCATTTGTGATAGATTTAAATCACTATGGCCAACTACAAAACTTCCAGATTTCCAGTTAGTCATTTTTAAGGTTTGAGGTCTTGTTCTACCTGCTCCTAATATCTCCCCCATTTTCTTGGGGGATAGATTTTCCTGCATTTATTCTACACGACCTATTCAACAGTCTTTGAATTTTCATAGACATGTGATTTTCTATTACTATTTTCTTCGAGTTTTGTTAAAGGATCTTCTAGATCCTTTAACAAAACTCTTTCATCCACAGTCTGTTTTTGTTTTTGCAACATTGGTCAGCTACTTTCTTTTTTCTTTGTAGTCATTTTGGTGATGCTTCTTTATTTGATATTCATTTAAGTAAGTATTTCTTGCTTGGTTTTTCTGTTTGATTTTGGTTTCACAATCTGTATCGAACCTTTCTTTCCTTCTTTTTATTTCCCTCTGTCCAAGTACCTCTTCAGACGAATTCAAAATGAATTCTTTTATATTTTTCCATCATTCCTCTGTGTTATTCCCTTCGGTTAGATTTTCCTTTAAGGTTGTCACATATTGTTCTCTTAGTTATTGTACTCCTTCTCCAGATTCCATCTTCTTTTGTTTTGTCTTGTTCTCTCTGTTTTAACTACCTTCATTTTTATGTCCATTAGAAAATGGTATCAGAATTATTTAGATTAATTATGACAAAGAACCATGTTTACCTGCTGTTTGGAATTTTGCAGTTTTGATGATATTATGACTAGAATAGCAGAAAGCACTAGCAGGAAGAAAAAAAATTGGCACCAATATGACAAAATTTATAATACATAGTTCAGAATAACTATTGGATCTTGCTCTACTCAAAGTGAAAATCAGACAACAGAAAATTTAGACAATCTATAGCTAAACCGACCTAGTAAATATATTATTAAAACATTTTTAGTTATATTATATTCGCCTAACAGAAAAGTAGAATATCAACACTATGGACGCGTGATATATTCATTCCCAAAATCTAGAGATGCTGAAGAGGTATCTCCTTGTTACAAAATCACTTATACTGTAACTGATTATATACAAAAGCGTATCAACAAGTAGAAACTCACAAGAAACGACAATCTACACCTCTAAACAAAGACGCATAATTTGCAGTTTTAACAGATATGGATTCAGTAAAATCCTTACGAATCACATTTATGTCTTTAAATTAATATAATTTTTACTTATATGTGTGTGTGTGTGTGTGTGTGTTGGTATAATCGTTGATTGAATAACATAATTATAGTGTCGGTTTATAATTATAGTGTTATTTAAATAAACTTAGAACTGTGAACATTTTTAAGGTGTTTGCTGTTTTCTCTCAACTGAAGTAAGTAAATTTAATATTATTTTGACTCTATTATAATAATTGTTATGATGATAAAAGGGTTGTAAGTGTCAGTCCATAATTGAAAAGATATATTAAAAAGGTCAATACTCACAATCTAATATTTACTTTCAAAGTTTTACAGAAGCGATCGGTTTCGAGGTTTTCAATATTTGCCTCATCCTCAGGCCCAGCAAAGAGATTGTTTTGTTAAAAACCAATAATATAGATATCGCCAATAAGAAGTTTTCCGCTTACATCCAGGGTACGGTCTGTCTTCATCTTTTCCTTATGACACTATCATTGTAGTGAGGTGATATGTTGATCATTATATACGTATGTAAATAAAAGGTCTTACTAAGTAAAGAGCTTTAGGTCTTTACCTTGTAAGAACCTGTGGCAAAAACAACAAAAAAAGACATCATACTGCATAATATGTGATTTTCCATCTTCCATAAGTTTTTAAACTATATAAAGTCCGGATGTGGAAGCTTATACTGTATGTGTATTTGTCTTTAACTACTTTTAATTTTATTACAAACCAGAAGATAATCCTACCTTTTGATTAATAAAAAAACTTTGACAACAACAACATAATATATAATGATCAACATATCAGCTCACTACAATAGATAGAGTCATAAAGGAAAATATGAAGACAGACAGTAAACTGGATGTAAGCGGAAAACTTCTTATTGCCGATATCTATATTATTGTTTTTTAACAAAACAAACTATTGTTTTTTGCCTGAGGATGAGGCAAATATTGTAAGCCTCGAAATCGGTCGCTTCTGTAACACCTTGAAAATAAAGATTTTGAGTACTGACCTTTTTAATATATCTGTTCAATTATCTATTATCTATCTATCATCTATTATTTTATTAGAATATTAGCCTGTAAATAATATTTTGCAGGTTTGTATACACAGTCACTGAAACAAATTAATATGTCAGACACGGATTCTGCCGATGAAGTAAACATACCTTTAACTCCCCCCAAAAAGAGATTGAAAAAAGGCCATTTAAGCGTAAACGTTAAAGAAATAATTGTAAACGTGTATAAACACGAGTTACAAGAAAATCTGGCGTTAATATTGTCCGCTGTTGAGAAAAGAGTAGCCGATAAAGTTAGAGTATCGGATAGTTCTGTGTTTAAAGTTATTAGAGCGATAAGAAGAATAGTGCATCAATTCTTTTTTAGAAATGAAATTCCCACGATAGATAAAGTTCTACAACAGGTCAACGACGACCCAATCTACCTGATTTCAAACGTACTACTACTCTGAGATAGCGCGTAAAACTTCAATTCAAATTTGAAATATGTGGCAGGAACAGTATGCTTACAGACAGAGATGACCTTGTAATCTGGAGAAGAGAATTTTTAAGGCAGATAAAAGATTATAGGAATGGCAATCGTAAAATATATTATTTAGATGAGACTTGGATTAACGCCGGTCATACTAAATGAAAAACATGGATTGATAAGTCAGTCACCTCATCAAGACAAGCATTTTTGGATGGACTCTCGACAGGTCTGAAAAATCCATCATGTAATTCCTGGACCCCGTTGTCCAAATATTTTTCCTAGCAGGATGGCTTATAGAAGGGCATATCTGGATTCATTTCGCATAATGTGTCCAAAGTACTGTAACTTTCGAGATTTTATGGTGGTCAGTACCTCTCGGTTCTTCTTCATTCTTCTGAGGACCTCCTCATTGGTGACTCGGTCAGTTCACGGGATTTTAAGTATTCTCTGATACAGCCACATCTCAAATGCTTCCAATTTTCTGCACATATCTTCGTTCAAGGTCCACGATTCAACGCCCTAAAAAAGAACAGATTAGACGTAGCATCGCAGCATTCTTACTTTTATAGCAAGAGAGGTTGTGGCTCTTGAAGAAGGTCCCCATCAGGTTGAAGATGGATCTAGCTTTTGATGTGGAAATGAGTAGCAATGATAAATAAAAGATACGAAACATAGGCCTCCCTTAAACTCCTCCATTCTTTGCGATTTTGTGCTCTTTGCTCGACATAAACAAAATGGAATATTTTAAAAATGAAAAACTGTAACCCATTTTACTCATTGTACCTATGTAGTTTTCCAGTACTTATTTTTCGTAATTGGATATTACTTATATGTAATAGTAAAAAGTTTTTTTCATCATTTTCAAAGAAAACCTTTCGTTTTACATCCGCAAAGTATGTTCCTTTGTGCGTTGTCGCCTATGCAATATTGGGGACGATCTATCAATGGATTCATATATAGTTTTGTCTCCTGAATCAAAAACTGAAAACGGCATTCTGATATGTCAAACCATCTTCGACATAACCGGCATCAAAGTCAAAAATAGTGACGTCACAATTCTTCTAAATATACATTCGTTTCTGCTGACACAAATAAATGTTAAATCGAAATCGAAACATCGACTTATAAATTTTATTTTTTAATGTTAATGTAATGTTAAATGTATAAGTATGTATCTACCCAATAATATATGTATAAGTATTTTCCCTTTTACTACTATAACTTTTACACAAGAAGAGGTTTCTTTTTTATATCATTAATGATAATATTATTACTTATTTCCAAATATTGGTCTTAAAGCGTAAAATGTATAAAAACAACTTTCTATTTTTTGCCTTTTGATTAATACCACAATTATCTAATGATGTGTGAATGACAGTTTACAAAAACTAATATTAAAGTATACTTCTTTGGAAGATTAATCATTGATTACTATTATTTTAACAGTAATCCTAAAAATTATAAATTAATTCATTTCAAATTTAGATGTTATAGACTGCTAGAATCTTAATACAACCCTGTACAATTATATAAATATCAGGTTTCGCGTGTTCTGTACATGCATTTGTTGACGGCTACTTTTCTGTTAAATGAATTTAGTATAGTCCACACATTTTTGAAACTGTCAAGATACAAATTTATGCTTCGAAAACGGGTAGCCAAAAAACTGCTAGAAATTTCACTTCTGAATGGAAGACTCATTTAAAACTGAAAATGATCTAAGTAGTACTCAAATGTTGTAGGTAACTTGTCTACACCAACCAATTACAACTTGGGTTGAAACATTTGTTGTAACAACTGGTTCATTTCTTCCCATAGAACTTGAGTAACTCAAAAATCAAAGGCTTACTTAGTTGGTGCCCTCAGATAAATAAAAGAAAATTCCGTCAATATTTCTAACAACTGAAGGTATTCAAGTAGGTAGTAGTACATTTGCATTTGAACAAGAATATCTACATGTATCATATATACCAAAATAAAAGATTTAGCTTCTATCAACCTTGCTGAAAGATGACACCATGGAGGAACATGGATGGTGTCATCCAGAAATTCAAATCTAATAAATTTGAAATAAACAACATTAATACTTACATGTTTGATATACAATGAATATAGTCTGTATGATTTGTAAGAGTCTTCAATAACTTTCCATAATTCAAATCATAGACATATATATTATTATCACCACAACCCACAAATATATGATTCTTCTCTGCATATAACTTGATTACATTGACATCAGCACTTTCAAATGTATCTTTCTGGTTTGGAAGATCAATAGTCCAATCAGGTTGAGGATTTGTGTTTTTGATTGACTTCCAACTGTAGGCTAATATTTCTCCCACAATTCCAACAAGTAAATGGGATTGTGTAGTAAGTAAGCTATTGATTTGATTGAAACCATTTTAACTTGAATTTTATAGCGCGGAGTTAGGTCCTCTTTGCTCAAAGCTGCTTCAGGATTTGTAATTTTCGATAAACTTAAATAGAAATAACAGTGTTACAATGGATTGTATCTACCTATGTATGTAAGTTAAATCCAATCACAAACAATTGTATTAATAATAATTCTAGAATATGTTCATCACTAGTGACAAATCGACTCTGAGATAGCGCGTGCATTTTTGATTAATATTTTTTATACTTACTGGAATATCGACAAAGAACCAATATATATCTCCTGCAACAAGGTAGTTTTCACATGGGCTAATTGCTTGTGATAAAACTGTATTGTAATAGTCTTTAGTTTAACATTTTTTAGTTTGCTAATTTTATTTTAATTTTGAAAAATGAAACTGATAAAACCATCAATAAACAAAAATATGCATAACTTCAAACCGGTGACCTATTCGTTGAATGAAGTTAGCGGTGCTTTCAAGTCTCTCTCTTCTTCGTTTAGTTTTTTGGCCTCCACCTCTTAGGTACTTGGCAAATTCTCTTTTTTGAGAGCTATAGATTGGAGGGAATCCTCTTTTCAGAGGGTCTGGATTTTTCTATCTTCACTTTATGATTCCAAGTTAACAATTCAAATATTTTGTCGTGCTCTGTCCTTCAAATTATAATCATTACTCCGTGCTCAAAAGTTTAAAAATCATTTAAATATTAATCTTGGGGTTTTTACTTATTTATGATTCAAATAAATTAAATATGGTACTGTAAAAGTCTTATTTTTAAATGTAAACATTATTTATCCAACATATTGTAATTATGCTAGTCAAAAACACGAGTGAACAATAATACACTCAGACATTATGAAACATTTTATTGATTGATCACACAACTCTAAATAAACTTATAGCCTAAGATTCTACAAACTATAAAAAAATATATACCAAAATACACTGAAAACTCTGAGATAGCGCG